>NC_142942.1:30874614-30884614 GCF_046866305.1 Octopus bimaculoides
AGATATATAACTTACTGTCACTCACATACATCACCAATGTATTACTCTATTTTACATATCCTGATAACCTGTTGCTCATGGCACGTGATGCATTCACTGGATTAACACAGTCTTGGCTTTCGGCGTCCATGTGACTTAATACCTAAATATAACGTGCAATTGTGATTCATACGGTTACGTAACACATTCACGTTAATATGGACTTAACTTTTAGCACAATCATCATCATATAACCCAAGTACGCGGTCATCACGGAAAACTAAACAAATTCTAAGTGTGACCTCATAACCATCTTCAGACTATCTTCAAACTGGCGGCAATTTGAGCCACAACCTCTCCATAAGAAGGAGCAAATTTTCAAACTCAGAACAGTCAGTCGAGACTGTTATGGCGTAGCTTTACATCCCTTTATCTTGCACTACAATCGAAAATCATGAAATTGTAAAATCGATTAAGCTAATGCAAATAAATCACCTTAAAGACCCAACGTACACTCTCAACTTCATTACTCTGTGTGTGTGTGGTGGGATATTTGGCAATATAACATACCGACGAATTCATAGCTATTTGTAAATGTGGTACATAAAAAGAAATCAACGGGTATCTTTTTACATGGACATTAATGTATGTTTTTCGCACACATAAAAAACGTATAGACATGTTGCGTTCATAATAATGATATATCATATCAAATGGTTACTTACCCGAAAATCATCCTAAGGAGGCAACAAGAAGAGAAAATCAAAATAGAAAATGAGAAAATAGAATTAAAAAATCAAAATATTAAATTCTTTTAAACAACAGAAAATGTCAGTTTAACTGGAGCTTTGTTCATTTCATCAGATTAATGTTCAATAAATGTATATTTGGACATCGAATGTACAAAGAGAATTAGGCTCACGACAAGCTGTATTTGGAGTGCTTGTTCATTACTGGTTAAAATATTGCACACCCTTTCATCTGCATACTCCTGATATCCAGCCATATTACAGCAGCAATTTCGCATTGTATAATCTACCAAACCGACTTTCCATCTAACACAATAAATGGCCAGATAGGAACACACACACACACACACACACACACACACACACATACACATACACACACGCACACAAACACACACACACACACGCACACACACGCGCGCACACATAAACTCACTCAGTCACATACATACATACACACATACATACACACATATATACATACATACATACATACATACATACATACATACATACATACGTGTCTATAAGTGTGTTTGCAAGCGTATATATTTATGGTTTTCAGAGTAAACTTGTGTAGAGTTGCTTATTTCTACGTCAAAACTGTAACTTTGCAGTTCGACAAAGATTCACAAAATATCACCAGAATGAAATATATATTGAGATTGACTAAAGTCTTTCAAGGCAAGGCTGCTATCATGACAGCAGTCCAATGCTTTAAACCAATTTAAGAGTATAGAATGTTTGTATAAATGTAGGCACTAAGTTGTATGTGTTTAGAAAAGTTTCAGATTGTAGCTATGGGATCCTCTTTTCCACGATGTAAACAGAAATTTGTCCGAAATTTATTCGTTTATTTACGTTCGATGTAAGTCAAAATAAGATTTAAAATTGATTCGTTTGTGTTTTATTAATATTTTTTTACTTAGTACAAAGGGTCCGTATTTCTAGGCAAAAAGAATCGGAGGGTGACACATTCAGGTATTCTCGACTGAAGAGACACTGCTTCGAGTGAAATTCCAAATTGCATCGCGTTCACATTTTCAATTCGGTGGAAATTTAGCGGATATTGTAGTGTTCCACAGGGAGTGCCATAATGTAAGGATCTATATTAATTTATTTTAAAAAAGTCTCAAAAAATGAACACTACTAGTGTTTGTTTTATCGACCTAAAAGTCTACTACCAGCTAAGTGCTATGATTTGAAAGGAACTGTTTTCAATGTTGATACCAAAAATTTACAATATCATTAGCTCATTTAAGGAAGCGAGCTGACAGAATCGTTAGCACGCCGGACAAAACGCTTCGCGGCATTTCGTTCGTCTTCAATTTCCGAGTTAAAATCCCGTCGAAGTCGACTTTGCTTTTCATCCTTTCGGAGTCGATAAAATAAATATCCATTGAACACTGGTGTCAATATAATCGATTTATCCCCTATCCCGAATTGGTAGGCCTTGAGTCAAAATTTGAAATCAGTTTTAGTTACTTTTTCAGTAAGTATGGTTTCTGAAGGAAATGATTTGCCGATGAAATCAGAACAAATTACTACTTAAAGAAAATTGTATTAGTTAGTGACTAATCACAGAACGATAATTTCTAATTTAGTATTTTTAATTACATTATCTAATAAGTATCATTTACTTATCTGTCATTTAAGAAGTGGGAGGACTGAACACTGAAATAAATGACGACATACAATAAGATATACTGAAATTTTATTTCTCTAAATGTAACTTCCTTTCAAATATTATCAGGTCGGCAAACTAGAATTCCGTATTTCTTTGCACTATGAACGTAATTTTCCTCGTTTTCCACTGACCTTCTGCAGTTATACTGTACATGAAACTATTTTTCAACAATAGCAGACAGAGAGAGGGAGAGAGAGAGAGAGAGAGAGAGAGAGAGAGAGAGAGAGAGAGAGAGAGAGAGAGAGAGAGAGAGAGAGAGAGAGAGAGAGACCCCAATGCATGATTGGTAGTTTATACATCGACATCAAAATTATGCCAAAGAAGCTAAGACGGAACTTGAAATCAGAGCGGAAGGTGCCAGAACAAATACTCTCTAACGACTCTACCAAATCGTTGCTTGAAATGCATCGAAAGAATGAATAAATTAGAATACATACCTGACAATGCTGTTAACGGAAGCGTGGAAGGAAAAGAAAGAATATATACATATTCATCGAATGATATCATAGTAATTTAAATTAATTTATCATTTCATTCTTGCTTTAGTAATTATGATAGCCTTATATACAGTTTGGCCTAGGCGTCGAATCGCATCTACATCGTTAGACATATGGAAGAGAAATCTTAAGAAATTTAAAAATGGCTTCTAAGTGAGAATATTTGGGTCTCCATTACTTAGTTCAGGCCACGTGGATGCTTTGGTTGAACAATGCCAGCAGTTGATTCCATTATATGCTCCATAACGTAGAGCAGACAGTTTGCTAGTATCAAGTCGTGGGATAGTTGGAGTGTCTTGGATTTTATGCTTGAGCGCGGTAACCATTTAGTGGTATCATTTAGCAAGGAAAGCATAAGTTTGCGTGAATCGATTAGCCAAAGTTTCCATGTGACATGAACAGGTCAATCGATGCCAAAATATTCTCATCATTCTAAGTTTCTGATTTGCTTCACTCCAACTCCGTATATTTGAGGATATCAGTGCATTCTGCATCAACGAAATTTTAAGTAATATGGAGCTGTGTATGGAGGGCACACACACACACACACACACACACACACACACACACACACACACACATATATATATATAATTATGTTTATAAAGTAGTTATTACATTTCACAACATATAACCAACCTTATTATTAAGAGCTTATCACAAGTATATAAACATAAATTTGTCAGAAATAGCGAAAGTTACAAACTTCATAATTCCAACTGTTACATGGGCCAAACAAGTGCAACATTCTCTTGTAGGCTTATAATGCCTTTAAAACAAGGTACAACCGCAACACACTACACTAGACACAATAAAATAAAGTTTGATAGGAAAACGAGCAGAAAATACATCCATACTGTTTAGAATTGCCCAAAGAAAAAGATCATTAATTATGGATGGACGAGGCTGCAAGGAACATAAGCATATCACAAATGTATATAGTTAGAAATATCAAACAATACAGACAATATATATATATATATATATAACTGAAGAGTTGGTTCATAAATTATATAAACTTTTTTTGAGATAAAACATCGAAACTTACCCAAGTTGGTTCACGTTGTTCGGCTATTTTCTTCGCAAAACACGTGGAAAATGGCGTAATTAAATATTATATGAACCGACTAGCAATTACCCTATTAGCAGTGCTCCAATTGGTTCCAGTTGCTGGTTGACAGACACTTACATAGGTGTGAGTGCGTGCGTATATCTTGTATATGTGTGTGTGTGTGTGTGTGTGTGTGTGTGTGTGTGTGTGTGTGTGTGTGTGTGTGTGTGTGTGTGTGTGTAAAATATACATGCGTGTTTGAGTAAGTGTATAAACTGGTCCAACATACGACAATCGTTCGCTGATATATATACATACAAATACACACACACACACACACACACATATATATATATATGTATACATATATATATGGTGGTTGTCTATTTCTTATGCAGAGTCTGAACACCTCTTGTATTTACACCTTAGATCCATCATGGCGTCTGATGTGACTTTTTAAACCAGACAATGTATTGAGAAAACACCCAAGTAGATTGCATATTTGATTTGGGCCACCAAAAGCTGCAGTTAAGTTTTGATCTTTGTGGATCTTAAAATGATTTGCAGACCTTATGACATAAACAACATTCAAAGGTGTTCACATATATATAGGCAGAGTAGTTGGTAGAGGTTCGTTTATATATATATATATATATATACATACATACATATATCTATATATATATATATATATATATATATATACACATATACACACATATGTATATACGTACATACATATATATAAGTACATTTATATGCACACTCATATATATATATATATATGCACAGATATGTATATACGTATATACATATATATATACATACATACATTTATATGCATACATACATGTGCATATATATATTTATACATGTACATATATATTCATATACATATGTATACATATACACATATACATATATATACATATACATAAATATATAGATATACACACATATATATATGCATATACATATACACATATATAAATATATATATACATATACATATATATATATATATATATATATATATATATATATATATATATATATACATACATATAGATATATACATATATACATATATCCATATACAAACATATGCAAACAGATATACACACATACACGATGAATGTAATATTTTCATTAATCAGTTAAAGGAGTCGCTTGAAACGGCCGTAATGAATTGACTCCTGTACATCTTTGTTAATCATATATATATATATATATATATATATATATATATATATATATATATACATATATATATATATATATATATATATATATATATATATATATATATATATATATATATATATATATACACACATTTATATATACATTTACATATATGAACATTTATATATGTCACTAAAATGACAAAGGGCACTAACCAACACCAGTATTGCTAGAAATAAGAGTCAAAACAACTCAATAGCCACAGAAAACACTACTTTAATGATTGAAAATGCAGGCAAGCTCCCTACAGCAGCAGATATAGCCAGATCATCGATGATTTCGCATTTTAATGCTTAAGCTTCTTAATGCTCATCAATGGCTCTCAACATGCCTAGGGTTAAACTCAGTTCGCTTTGTCAGTTTATACAATTACCGTTGAAATCATCTGTTGCTATTGAGCTGTTCTGAGTCCTTTTTCTAGCAATACTGGTGCTGACTAGTGCCCTTTGGCAGTTAAGTGCCGTATATATTTCTGCCTTCAGGTTGTAATATTGTGAATTAGCCACCCATATTATATATATATATATATATATATATATATATATATATATATATATATATATATATATGGGAGAATGTACGAAAAAAAAACAACAGACGAGGACAGGTGGTGTAAACAACAAAAGGATGTATTAGTTTGACGCTCGGGAATACAGAAAGTCTTTGACGTTTCGAGCTACGCTCTTCAACAGAAAGAATACGGAGAAAACAAGGAGAAAAACACGGAAGAAAAAAATTGAATGGTCTTTCGTCAACGATCTCTCTCTCTATATATATATATATATACACACACATGCATGTAAGTCGCTCTTTTCTTATATTCTCAAATGTTTCTGCGTTTGTGTATGTGTTGTTGTTATTAGTGTTATTGTTACTAAAGGCAGCAAGCTGGCGAAATCGTTAACACGCTGAGCGAAATGTTTAGCGGTATTACGTCTGTCGTTACGTTGTAAGTTCAAATTCCGGTAAGGTCTACTTTGCCTTTCATCCTTTCTGGGTCGATAAATTAAGTACCAGTGAAACACTGGGGTCGATGTAATCGACTAGTCCCCTCCCCACAAATTTCAAACTTTGTGCCTTCAGAAAGGATTATTGTTGTTGTTGTTTCTGAGGCTGCTTTGTTGTTGGCTTACAAATCTAACAATTTAATAGTTAGCTTATATTATAATAATTTCTACTTCATTTGCTACAATATACTAAAAGGAAATTTGTGAAACTCTTTCAAATGACACAGTTCTATATTTAAGAGATGAGGAATTATGTACATTATTTAAATTTGACGGATATTTGTCCACATCTTGTTTGTTGTTAACACAACGTTTCGGCTGAGATACCCTCCAGCCTTCATCAGGTGTCTTGGGGAAATTTCGAACCTGGGTTCTCATTCCTAAAGTATTTTTCGAGGTTGTTGTTATTATTATTATTATTATTATTATTATTATTATTATTATTATTATTATTATTATTATTATTATTATTATTATTCAGGTCACTGCCTGGAATCAAACTCGGAATCGTGGGGTTAGTAGCCCGCGCTCTTAACCACAACGCCATATGCCCGTGGGCATATGGCGTAGGGGTTAAGAGCGCAGGCTACTAACCCCAAGATTCCGAATTCGATTCCAAGTAGTGAAATGAATAATAATAATAATAATAATAATAATAATAATAATAATAATAATAATAATAATAATAATAATAATAATAATAATATCGAAAAATACCTTAGGAATAAGAACCCAGGTTCGAAATTTCCCCAAGACACCTGATGAAGGCTGGAGGGTATATCAGCCGAAACGTTGTGTGAGCAACAAACAAGATGAGGACAAATATCCGTCAAATGTAAATAATGTACTCTTTCAAATGAATTTAATTTTCACAAGATTTATCAAGACTCGACAAAATTTTGAATAAATTTTATATTTATTCAATTATAAGTTCTTAAAAAAAAAGAAAAACAACACCATCTTTTCTTATATATACAGTGATACAAGGTAAAATATTTAATATCGTGGACACTAGACCTAGAGAATAAACACTTTTTTTCATATGTATTTAAATGTTGAAATATAAATGGTTACTATCATGATTATTTCATGCATAACACTATGAAAAGAGAACACTTTCAAAACATGCCACAAAAATATACAGTCTTGAAGCCAGGAAAGGATTGAATCACACTCATTAAGAAGCATGCATGCAACAGATATGTAGAGTAAACGTGCGGTATATATGGTGTAAACAGTGAACATAATGTGTGTGTGTGTCTGTGTGTATACAGAAAGAGAGAGAGAGAGAGAGAGAGAGAGAGAGAGAGAGAGAGAGAGAGAGAGAGAGCAGACAAACAGTGAGAACCAAAAGTAGCTTACACACTGACTTCAAATACACAGAGAGGGAAGTGTGTGTACATATATGCATGCCAAGTACATGTACCGATAAATATAGTCAATGTATAGCATGAATAGTAAGCATCACATTTAAAAAATATCAAAATGTTTGTACAACATTCATGTGACATATTCTCTTGTATGTACTGATTGCCTTGTCAGTTCATGTTTGATCGTGTTCATGCATGATGTACATTAATGCACTCATACACGCGCGCACATAGCACATACAGACACATACACACACAAAGATATGCGCGCGTGTGTGTGTGAGTAAATTATACAGAATATTGATGCTAACTATATAGCACGCGAATGATATTTCTGATCCGGTGTAGTTAGGTTTTTATAGAAAAAAAACTTTGTACATCGCTCGAATATTTCACACGCGCACATAAAAAAGTACACATACGCATACAATATGCGTGTTAGTGCGCGCGCGTGCGTGTTTGTGTGAAGAGGCTGACAGAACACATGGGGACAGAAAGTGTATATAACAAGCACAGAGAAAAATCTATGTATTTTATATTAAATTTTGTTGCTAAGCCATTTAAAAATTCGAATTTGACTTTCTTATTTTTCATCAACCTGTTCAGTGAAGAGCCAACTTCGAATTAGCTCTATGATTCAATTAATTGTTTTTGACCATTCCATTAAACTACTTACACATATGTTGGTCACTTTAAACTAGACTCTGCGCATCAAATTTATGCGGTAAAGTAAAGAAAGAATCTGTCCCGGTTAAATGAACTGAAAATAGGTGGTGAATTAGTAGAATCAGTAGAGTGCCAAAAAAAATGTTCTATAGTGTTTCATTCTTATTTTATAGTATTTAATTTTGATTTCCAATCACACTGAGATCAACTTTGCTTTTCTGTCTTCTGGAGTCGATAGAAGTAGCAGTCAACTACTGGGGTCAAATTTATCGACTGATGTTAGTGTTTCATATGATTGTTCAAGTAAACTGAAAATTCTGAACGTATTTTGTTAGTGTTGCTTTATGGATCGATCAGTTTAAAAACTGACAGCCAGGAATTCCTGAAGAGAGGCGACCTTAGGTTTAATTAGCTTTGAAAGACAATGTGATGGAATTAGCGTTACGTAAATCCTATAATTAGCAGGATTTGTGGCATGTCCATCATCGTGTTCCTCGCAAGCACTGAAATGAACTGAGAAATTAAATCGGTTCGGTTTGATTTTTTGAGAAGTGGGATTTTTAGAAGGTGGAGGACGAAAGTAAAAAGAGAGTCAGAGGGAGGAGGCAATGATAAGCATTCGAAGCGAAATCAGAGATCTAGCGATGCTACACAGTTTGCATGAAGAACTAGGTTTTTAAAAAAACAGTTTTGTGGAATCAGAATCAAAATTACGGATAAGTTTCCTAAAGAACTCAGAATAATACAATCGTTAAATGTTTTCGGCAACTTTTTAAATAATGCATTCAATGCAAGCTTCGTATGTTGTGGATATAATTTACAAACTGAAACAGTGCATTAAAAAAAGCATGCAACGAACGTAGCCTGCATTGAAAATAAGATGCACATTAATTCTTGCTAAAGTTATGAATTTACTTTAATATCATGTGAAATAATGTTGAATGTGCTTGTGTATGTGTACTCACCAGCTATCCAAGTATTAAAGGCGAGGAAAGAAATGAGATTGAGGCATATATAACATACTGAATTATTTTTAAAACATTCTTTTCTTACACAAATACATGGGAATTGAAATACTATGACTTTTGTGGTTTTCTTAAAGCAGCATACCTTTCGGAAATCTAAATTAAAATGTAGAATACTTGTTATTATTTATCTCGGCACTTGATAAAATATCCCCAATTAGATGCTGAAGCCGAGCTACAAACTCGGTTTAAATGCGAACTCTTTTCAACAGAGTGCCACCTTTTCATGAGCTCATATCTGCTCTATATTTCTAAAGTTCTTCCCCCGATAGCATCAGTATAAATGTATGTTATCTTTTCTATTTTCCAAAAGAATTGGTTCTTTAATTGGGTATATTCATTATTACACATGACAAATGATGGTTAGTATTACAAACTTATTTGCTAAAAGGTTTCTTTCTGAAAATAAATGGACATTCTAGCGTTTAGCTGTATCGTACTCCAAGGAATATGGAAGATAAGCGAATAATTTAAGTAAAGAAACTAGGAATGGCGATTCTTTGCACATAATAGATCAGAGATCAATTTTAATTCAAGTGAAGTATCCTTCTCACAACAATTAAATTACTTTAAGAAATCTTGCTTGACGAAATGAATTGCTATTGTTATTGTCTCTTCAAGAATAATACCAATAATAGTAGACGTGTTTTGGTTGGTGATCGCGTAGGCTGTACTGATCTCGTTCTTATGTGCATCAAGAGCCAGAAGAATGCTCTAAACAGAT
>NC_142942.1:30889614-30897114 GCF_046866305.1 Octopus bimaculoides
GTCAGCTAAATGAAATCCAGTATTTTCCTTATATTTCGTTCTTTTGTTTATCTTTCACGATCGCCTCGAGGGATGAAACGTCAAAGTTTCGTCAAGTAGGTTTTAAAAGCAGATTTTCTGATTTTATCACATGCCCTTCAGCAGATATACGATCATTCTTTCATTTTATTTCCTGCCATTTCTATTCTTTTACTGATTTCTGTCACTCGACTGCAGCCATGATATTCTCTGCCTTCAAAGACTTTTAGTCAATTATATCCTCCTAGTACTTAGTCTGGCATTCATTTTATCGAGATATATACATCGAATGCTCGAGTGCTTAGAGTAATGTCAATTGTTCGCAATCGTAGAGACAAAAATATTGCAACAATCAATGATTTACTTAGTTAAAAACAATTTTACAAATATCAAAAATACAACAGTAATTAAGTAAAAATTAAATAAAATAATTTCAGTGACAGACGCATAAATAGGTACTTTTCTCACATCGAACGAGAATTCAACGAAACACATAAATATGGAACAGTAAAAATACAAACAAAACAGACCCCTTCAGCCCATATTTCAAATGAATACACTCACACTCAAATAATCGTAAAAATAGATAACATTATCAAAACACTATGCAGCAGAAAATTACAATATCAGGTCGTCAAAGAATTTCTAGATATTTCAGAAGAGATAAATGAAATAAGTACCATCTATACTCTAGACATAGAAAGTATTTTCACTAATATTCCAATAGCAGGAACAATAAAATGTATAATTTATACAAATTCCCAAAAAATAAAACCGCATATGATACCAGAAAAGTTTAAAAAGAACTGCAACGTTTTACTGCCCACATGACAAATTATATAAACAAAAGCGTTATGTAAGTAGGAGTTTTCGTCTAAGACCCATCTTCACAACAGTCTGTCAAGTCACACGAGAAAACAAAATTATGCTTAAACATAAATATATAACAATTACAACTGTTACCTTAAGCAGACAAACACACCGTGCTCTCCGTAGGTTTACCATGCATTCAAAACAAGGTGAAACTGCACAGTATCAAACAAATTCAGATAGGAAAACATTAACAGAAAATACGTCCATATTTTACAAAATTCCCCACAGAAATAGTCGAGTGACAATGGAAGCAATACAAGACTACAATTACTATACGACATATATATGTCACAAATGCAAATACGGTAATGTAGAACTCTAAAACTCTATTGCCCATACTCTGGCAGGAAAGTCTATTTAATCATTAACTACCCTCTATAAAAAGGGCAACACAGAAGACAAAAATCACTCCACATCCTAAAGATGAGATTCAGATAGCTTACAATTCATAAAGACGAATTTGAAAACTTTATTGTCCCACAACAAAAATAAGTCTGGTATGCAGATAAAAGAAAACTGGAGCTTAGTCGTATATTCAACACAGACACACATATACTTATATATACGTATACACACAGTCACGCGCACACACAACCACACACATATATATATACATGCATATCCATACACATACGGATATATACACATATTCATACACAAATATACATACATATATAAGAATTTCTGTTCTTATGTATATTTTAAATTGTGTATGTGCTGTTTATTTCATCTTATTTCATTTATTATTAATAAATCTCTGAACGAGGTATTATTATTATTTTTATTCTAAATAATTCATACCTCCATAGTTTTCAGAAAAGAAAACTGATATTGAAGAAATCGAGAAAAGAAAATCAACATTGAAATTAACAGATATAATAGAAGACATATGGATAATATATTATTTTAAAGAAAATATTTTATGCTTATTAAGGTATCTTTTGGTAATCAGTTGGAGATAATTAATGCTAGTCGAAAGAGGAATTTAGTTAATTTGGACTGCTTTTTCGTTGTAAATGTTGGCACTATCCGCTATTTAACTTAATACGAAATAATTTTGTTCTGGACACCAGACGTGCTTAAATTCAACTAACATATTCTAGCACTGTTTATTATTCATGGTGAATTATTGAATTATGGCTTTCCTAAACACGTGATATCTTTTATCTTCTGACTGGGAATGTGTGTTAATCTATATTTGCGCATCTGTGTGTTGTTTTAAATTGTGTGGATTTTTGTTTTTATATTTCTATTGTTGTTGTTGTCTTTGTTGTTGTTGGTGGTGGTGATGGTGTTGGTGGTGGATTTCTGGTTTTAAAAAGTTATTTCATGTTTTTATACAGATAGGCAAACAAATACACATTTAAAAGAGAAAAAATGTTTAAAGGTAAACGAGAGATTGAAATGCGGGAAGATAGAAAGGAAGACGAAAACAAGAAAAATCCTGAAAGTAATAGGAATGAATGAATACAAGAAAAGGAAAACAGGAAAGGATTTCAGTTTAGTTCATGTAAAATATTTGTGGCGTGTAATTACAGTTTAACAAGACAATACTTGCCTTTGAGTAAACCGCTGCATTGTTCCAATTACTATGGTTCTAATAATTTCGATTGAAACACATTTCTATAAGATATTTTATAAATTTTTTTTCACTAGAAGAGAAACACACCTATAAAGAGATTTTTAAGCTAAAAACAAAAAAAAAAAAACGTGATTTTGTAAGATTTTTTATTTCAAGAACAACGGACTTTACAAGTTACGTGATTGAAGTCAAAAACGTAATTGCCTAAGCATTTGATTGAAAATATTTTAATTAATTAACAATTAAAATATTTACCGTTTCAACTGCTTAGAATAATGTGCTATGTCCCATTGGGTTATTAGAGCATCGCTGAAAACTGTCTTCTCGTAAATTATTGCAACAGATAGTGACTGGTCGAGTTAATAGAGGTAGAGAACGAAGGTATGACCGTAGCGCCTAGGGTAAATGAATTAAGCTATAGCCTCTGATTGTTCAAACTTTAATGAGAAATGAATTTGAGGGAAATTATGTGAAAACACATCAAGTAGATTGTACCTGTAATTCAGTCTCACACTGAGTTTGTTTGAGGATAACATTAACGATACACGTGTCTGAAATACTCAGTCTTTTATACTATAATCCATTAATTAGTTCCGTTGATCGAATAACAAGCTAACGAATTGGTATTTCCAATCTTAAACCTCTTTCTTTTTGTGTACAAAAGTGGTTTAAGAGACTGGTGCAACCACATATGTATCGGCAAAACCTTTTAACTTTCAGCATAATATGCAGTTAGTGTCCATTTGAGAGTTTTATAAGATCCGAAATTTTCTTTAGGTTCTCTGCTGCAACCTGGGTGAGTATATCTAACCCAGTTTTGGATCGGTTTTCTGGAGGCGCGTTCGAATATCAGGAAGGTATTCTCATCCCTTTTGAACAACGCACGCCACTACTCACCATATGTTCAATTCTATGACACACCCAAAATATTAACTTCATAAGTCAACTGTTCATATACTTCAGAACGAGAAAATATTCACTCTCACGTGATACTCTTTGAAGCACATGCGCGGAAGCATATGCTTCAGAGAGAACTCTTCGGTATTGCCATATTGCCTGACTTGAGTGACAAAGTCAATGTTACATCATATTCCTCTCAAACACTTTTCCACTTAAGCATATGTGGGTATTTCAACTCGTCAGTTTTTAACTGAGACTCGTTAGTATACAGTAATCCCTCGACTATCGCAGGTGTTACGTTCCAAAAACCCCTGCGATAGGTGAAAATCCGCAAAGTAGAAACAGTACTGTATATTTTTATTATTATTTTCATAATTTGTATACATTCATTTTGCTATAATTGCAAAAAAACACCACGGAGGAATCGACGTAAGCTTAAATAATAAACCGCGATAGACGAACCGCGATATGTGAACCGCGATAGATGAACCGCGATATAGCGAGGGATTACTGTACTAGCATTCGTTCTAGATGCTCGAATACCATTCAGAATAGGGCCTTCCTGTTGTTTATTTCGAAGAGTTCTTTTGCTCATCTTAAATTGGCATACTGTATTCTTCCACGCATATTTATAGAATCATTTTTGTTTTACAGATCCTGCACATGTGTTGGCCTTCATTATGGTTTTGGTAAAATTGTTGCTGTTGTCGTTGCTGCTATATCGAAATGCTACAGTGAATGAGGTGGTGCTACGGGTGGTTAAGAAGGTATAATTAGTGCCTGTGTGACTGCTGCAGTTTGTCTTGTTTGGAACCAGCAAACTTTAAAAATCTTCACAATAAAACCTTGTAAGCCCAATGTTCTCTCTGTTGTTGTTGCTGCTGCTGTTGCGTTATAGTTGTTAACATTTTCATTAAAACATGTCCCATGTATAGAAACAGACAACAAACTTCAATTCCTGCCATTAACTGCTATTGACATAACAATGATAGTCATGTGTTATCAGCAGAAACGCCGGGTAGATTTATTTCTCCGCCTCTCTCTTTCTCTTTTTGTTTTACTCTCTCTTTGTCATATTCATCACCAATGAACATTATTATTACCGTCACGCAGATCCATGGTGTTTGGAATGTTTGACACAGTGCAGAAACGCGATCGGGAGGTGGTATAATTATTGATTCCAAACTTTCGTGTCAGTCCCTCAAGGATCAGTACAAGGACTGAAATAATATACATACACGGGTGTACGCGCTCACACCCACCCACACAGACATATGAATATATATACATATATACATGTATATATGTACATACTTATGCATATAAAGGTATATATATATATATATATATATATATATATATATATATATGCATAAATATGCTTATATACGCATATACATATAAGAATATACATATATATGCGCACATATATGTACACACACACACACACACACACATATATATATAGACGTATACATACATATATGTAGATGTATATATATATATATACAGGGTACGGAAGCAAAACGTGCATTAAAAGTTACACTAATATTTCACAGCATCCACTGTATCAAATGATATGAAACCTAATGCAAAACAAAGAATACATTGTCAGCTAATAATAAACTCTTTTTTGCAGGAATATTAGAGAATATGACTGTGCAGGAAGGCAAACGCCAAAGAGTGATTTGATCTACGCACAAGTCAAACCGAAGAGTATCTCAAGCATAGTCTGAGTATCCCTACACACAGTTTATAACATCAAGAAGAGAATGGATATGGGCAACGGCATTCAGAGGAAGTCTAGTAGCGGTGGGGCCAACAAGAAGCGGAATCAAAACTTAATCGACACCCTCAAGTCCAAAATACATTCATGAGGAAGCTGGCTTCGGAATTTGAAATGGACCCCAAGACCATCAGAACAGCTGTGAACAATGACTTGGGCACGATGACAGGACACCGAGACACCTGCTGACAGAACCTATGAAGACCAGGAGACTGGAGAGGTGCAAAAAAGGTTCTCACATACCTCAAGAATGGGTCCATTGTGAAAATTTTGTCTGACAAGGTCTTCACAGTAGATGCTGTTGTGAACCACAGAAACAACCGGTACATTGCGGAGTCAACAGCTGACGTCCGGGGCACCTTTAGAACAAAACATCCAACCTAGGCCATGGCTTTCGGTATTGTGACTTCCGACGGATAAAAGATGAGAGAAGGTGGGTACTGACACCTACTACAAGACTCAAAACCAACTACCCAGAGGGCAACTATGTGTGGTGCCAGGATGGTGCTCCTAGCCATACTGCCGAGAAGGTACTGAATTTCTGCAACTCCAGCTTTGCTGCTTTCTAACCTGCCGACTTATGGCCCCATTCCAGCTCGGATCTCTGGACTGCGTTGTGTGGAGCATTTTGAAGCATGAAACCAGCAAAAGCGCTCACCCCAACATCAAGTCTCTGAAGGCTGCCATCAATGAAGAGTGGGCCAGGATGTCCAGTGACTTTGTGGTGAAGACTTGTGCGGGGTTCTGGGGTCATATGGGAGCCGTAATTGCGAACAATGGAAGCCACATAGATTAAGTTATTTGTTTTGTAATTTTATGAGAATGTCATTAACCTACTTTTGAATTATCAAACTTATTAATACACAATGAGAGAGTTTCATATATAGGAGGTAAATTTCAACTTCTGTATATGTACATGTGTGTGTGTGTGTGCGTGCGAGCGTGTGTACATATATATATTACTGGTACTGCTAATACAGGTAGGTACTTCTCACTTTTGCCAGCTGAGTGGACTGGAGCAACATGAAATAAATTGTCTTGCTCAAGGACACAACGCGCCGCCGGGAATCGAACGCGCGCGACTCCACACACACACAAACACACACGTATATGTTAAATTAAATGAGACAACAAAGCCAAGTTCGTGTGGAATTTATTGACATTTATAAAGAGAAAGGTAGTCTTACAGCTGTTTCTGTGATATTAGGGATACCCCTTCATCAAAAACGATATGAGAGAGTTAACTAGAGGGAAATAATGGAGTTCAATATCAGGAGTTATATTGGTAAAGGAAGGATATAGGAAGTATAAAGGGAAATAAGGGGATAAAAATACAAATAAAAAGATATTTAGGATGTTACACTTGCATATATATATGTATATATATATATGTACACACACACACACACACACACACACACACATATATACATATAAAGTAAAAGGAAAGGAAAAAATATAAGCGTAGACGATACTTTAATACAAAGTTGGTACAAATCCAATACATATTCTACAAGTTGTTTCCAAGCCTAATTAATTCAAAACAAAACAAAAAATAATCCTTTTGAAATCACAAATTAGGCTTTTCTTCAAAATTTCATTATTGGAATGAATGGGTTCAACTAACAACAATATAATGACTTTAACAAAAACCCAGAAAGAAGTTTCGCTTAGTTTTCAATTAGTTAGCCTTGCAAACAACTTGTAGAATCTTTATTGGATTTTTACCAAATTTGTATTAAAGTATCGTCTACGCTTACGTTTTTCCTTTCCTTTATTCATTGATTATACCAATATTGAATATATAGTTTTTGTATATATTCTTTGTTTGGTCTGAACAGGCAGATTTGGATGTTTAACATCCCTTTGAAGGATTTAAGTCCTTACTTCTTTTATATATATATATATATATATATATATATATATATATATATATATATATATATATATATATATATATATATATATATATATATATACATATATATATATATATATATATATATATATATATATATATATATACGTATATATATATATATATATATACATATATATACATATATATGTATATTCACTTATATATATTATGTATATATATATATATATATATATATATATATATATATATATATATATATATATATGTATGTATCTATATATATATATATATATATATATATATATATATATATATATATAGATACATACATATATATATATATATATATATATATATATATATATATATATATATATATATATATATATCTTTTATCTTCTATATTTTATGTACATGTATAAGTATATATATATTTATATATGGGGAAAGTAAGAAGAA
>NC_142942.1:30902114-30989614 GCF_046866305.1 Octopus bimaculoides
TGTGTTCAGTAATTTGTTTCCTTAGGTGTCTGTAGTTGAGTGATGCTCAGTTTTGTCACCTTTTTAATTCCCTCGTTAATTAATCCTAAGTGGTATTTCTGCATTGTGATGAAGCCTATGAGCTCGTTGAGTCGGATTTCACATATTTTGGGGTCAGTCACTATAGCACAGATGCATCTTGCCATGCTGTATGGGATGTTTCTTTTGATGTGTGATGGATGGCAAGAGTAGAAATTTAAATATTGGTGTGTGTCAGTGTTTTTGTAAAATATATCTGTTGTGACTGTGGAGTTCTGTATATTTAAGTGAATATTCAGGAATGGTAATTCATTGCAACTGGATTCTGTCGTGAATTTGATGAATGGGTGAAGTGTGTTCAGTATATTGTTCAAAATACTTAGATCCTCATTTGCTCTGACCCAGAAGCTGAAGCAATCATCAAGGAAGTGTTTCTACATTCTAATGATATATTTTTTGTACTATGGATCAAAAGTTTTCTCTACTTTCTCATAGTTTTTCTTCCAAGTATCCCATGACTATGTTTGCATATGAGCGTGCAAACCGCGTCCCCGTAGCCGTGCCCTTTAACTGTCGATATGTTTTATTATCGAATCTAAATGTATTTTCTTCCAGTTCTAGGCGTGTGGCCTTGGTGATGCAGTCAGTCTTGAAGCGTTCATTTATCCGTCCTCTACGTTTCTCTCACCAGTGTTTGACTGCTTCTAGGCCATCCCGTATATAACTGGGTATTAATGGGCACAATGGTTTTAGGAGTATATCTAAAAAATGACAGTTGTTGTGTTGTTGCTTGAGGTCCAGCAACTATTGGTCTTACTTTGAGATCAGCAGGCCTTAGTATTTTTATCTATTGGTTCTTCTACTTATTTATGCACTTTGTATTTCGGAGCTTTTGTGGATTTTTGGGTAATCCGTAAAAATTGCTCTCTTTGATTACAGAGTTGCATATATAATCTTTCTCCTTGTCAGTGAAAGAATCTTGGTATTCATTGATTAGTGTTCTGATTTTATTCATTATTGAATTTATTCATTTATATTATTCATTTATATTTAATATTTTTATACATTTGTATATCCTTTCATATACTTTCCTAGTGTTTGTAATTCATAAAAAAAAAATTTTGACAATTTATGTGGTCTTTTTATGTAATTTACTGTATGTGGAAATCCTTATTTATGTATAGTTTTAAATCATGCAATATTTATGAAATGTTTGCGTGACCAAATCTGTTTAAGTATTGCATCCGAATGTACTCCCTTATATATTTAGTATACTTCTTATACAATTACCCCATATATTGGATACCATATTTTTCGATATCTTATACTTATCCACCTGTAATGAAGATTTATTGCTTTAAAATGTACTATATATTTCTATTCATATGATAATTTCTGTTATACATTCATTATAGAATGTCTTTATCATGGCTTTCTAAACAATATGCTTAGGAAAAGTCTTAATAGTTTTTCTTATATATCAAAGTATCCTATTATTAGGTTTAAATTTAATTTCTATCTTTATTCTATATATTGATTTAAATTTTCTCAATTCAATATTATAAATTTGCTAAGTTATTAATTACTACCTCCCGTATCCTTCAATTCTAATTTCCACCCCTAAAATTTATATTATTTATCCCTTTTGGTTTTTCATTATATTCCCCTTTATTTGATAATCTCAATAGGTATTGGCCACCCCTATCCTTCTTTCTTCCATTTACTACCCCTTCTCCACCAGACATTCCCTTACTACCAACCCTGGAACCTACCCTTTTGTGTAGATAAAGCTAGATATATGGTTCCAGTACATTGAGAGTCTAGTAGATTGTCTGACGTTAATTGATTTATCACCATTAACTAGAATACAGTTGATATAGTTCTAAATGGATGAAGACTACATTCTACATAAAATCTTCTAAATATGAGTAACTACGTCACCACGCTTTTTATTTTGATCCCCACTATTTCCTCTGCTACTCTCTAAATTATAATATGCTTGACGTGGTATGCATTATTTTCTAAAATCATTCTGCCACACATATAACATAAGAAACGATGTAAATATTTTCAGTTCCATTATTAATGTAAATATGTTTAAAATATGGTTATACTCTTTATGTTTGAAGTCTATGCGGTCATCTGGCGAGAACAGTTTCTTTCAAATTGATGAAATGTTTTCATTAATCAACTAAAGGAGACGCTTGAAACTGCCGTAATGAATTGACACCTGCACATCTTTGTTACTTATTGATATTCTGTTTACCTAACTTGCAATCTGCACTTCGGTATTACTTAAATTTTTATAAGTTATTATAAATATATTTGCCCTAATAATAACTTTATGATTAATTAAAAGGTTAATTACTTTATATTGCTTATTTCTATACTCTTTAATGACTAAGCAGAATATATTATATTACTTAAATTCTTATAAATACATTTACCCTTACATTTATTCGATACTTAAATATACGATTTATTACTATATTTTCCTTCTTTTTATACTTTAAATGTTTGCCCAGTGCATATTATATTATCTTCATACTTACTTCTCTAAACATACTACCTTTCCCCTCATTATAAAGTTTATACCATGATTTTCCATAAAACAATAGTCTGCTGATATGCTCCGTACACTTAACACACGAGAATACAAAAATGTGACGGTATATCTTTTTTCTACCTCTGACGAGATTCAACTTTATAATGATTTAATTATTCTAATTAATTTCTAAGGTTTAAATCGAAACAGGTGTCAGAGATTATGTTTATTTTTGTAATTAATAAGTATAATTATTAATTGATTTATCTCTATTTTCTTTTATATATATATATGTGTGTGTGTGTGTGTGTGTGTGTGTGTGTGTACATATATATGTACATATTGCGTGTATATATATATATATATATATATATATATATATATATATATATATATATATATATATATACATATACATATATATATTATACACGCATACATACACATACACGTGCATGCATATATGCCACGCATATGCGTCTGTATATTACAGGAAGTGTTAGAAGCACTTGATAAGCAAAGAATATGCAATAACAAATATTTAATGAAGTGCGAAACGTTCTCGTATACAATATTAGAATCAGAATAATTTTTTGACTTATCAGTTTGTACAGAATCTATAACTTGACGGATAATAAGACGATTCAGAAATGATATTCGACCTTTCCATTGAAAATTGCGCAACCAATTCGGAGTCCGCATTGATTATTAATTGTTGTCCGAAATTCTATCAAGTGTGTGTAACATCTAGTTAATTGGAGAAAATATTTAGTAAACATTCATCTGGACGCACAAACAATTGCTACAAGTAAATTGGGTCAAACACTATGCGAGTTTTGTTTTTCTGTTGTCATCTTGCTTTTTAAAATTTTTATTGTTTAGCCCCTGAGTGAGCCCAGATTGAGTAATCTTGTAACTATAGTTTCTAGATATCATTTACCCCAGGTTATATTCTCTAACGTGTTCTCTTTTTAAGATGGTAGGGTATTAGCTGGGAGGTTTGGTAACTATTTCTTACAAGTCGAGTACGCTGAGCGTACTGGCTTCCTCGTTGGTTCGATGTTAACCTGGTGTCAAATCATGACCGGGCAGTTATTAATGAAAGACGTTTCAGCCGTGATTATTTCGTTTTTATCTCCCCCCCCCCCCTTATTCCCAGACAGTTTATCTGTGCGCAAGTATGGCAGAATTAAGTTCTCAATCATGAGATCCCGATTTCGATCTCACAGCGTGGTGTTTTGGGCAAATATCTTCTAAAATAGCCTCAAGTCAGTCCATGCCATGTAAGTGAAGTTGTATTGACAGAAATTGTGCAGTGCCAATCGGATGGACTATAACTGTAATTCAAAGGTACAGCTTTGGAAAACACTTTATCACTCTTATCCTTCTTAAGAATTGCGTGAAGGAAACTTAATCACCAATTTACTCTGTACTCCAACGAGTAGTCAGGTCAATTGATCGAACAACTGGAATAGTTATCACGAAACTGACAGAGATTCAATTAGTTCGTAGCGTGTCTGGAACTGAGAGTAAGTAGATAGTAACTTGTAATGAATTTGGTTATTATTTCTTCTACATCTATCGTTGATTTGTAAGGTGTTGTTTCATCTGCCGTTGACCTTGACTCAGTACACTTTTGAACAAGATTGCCGCATTTTTAATCACCTAGTCTTTTGTCTTACAAATAATGTCAATCTAAAGCAGCATTTCCCAGGGTCAGAGAGAAACGAAGATTTCAACATCTTTAGGGAAAAAAAGAAAAGAAACAGAAATCGTTTCAGTTTACAAACTTAGACGAATGTTATCTTAATCATTATCACTGTCGTCGTCCTTATCATCAACGCCACTGACATCAGCAGCAGCAGCAGCAATGTCATGAACACCATCATTATAATTATCATCATCATCATTACCATAGTCGTCATTATTATGATCATCACCATCAACTTTTTATCATCCCATTTCTCTCCATATTATCATCTTTATGATTTTCATCAAAATCATCCTCAGCATCATGATAGTCACCACCACCACCATCGTTGTCGTCGTTGTCATCATCATCATCATCATCATCATCATCATAATTTTTATCGCCGCCGTCGTCATCCTCATCATAGATATGGCTGAATCCTTTTATAGTTCGTTATTGAAAGTCACATTACTGACTTCACCAACATATAGCCACAGCTATATTGCTGCGTACGGATTATTTTAATCTCTATTCTTTCTCCAGAAACATCGTATAAGCATATTCTTTTCTACTCTAGGCACAAAGCCCGAAACTTTTGGAGAGGGGGCCAGTCAAATAGATTGACCAGTATGCAACTGGTACTTAATTTATCAAACCCGAAAGAATGAAAGGCAAAGTGGACCCCGGCGGAATTTGAACTCAGAACGTAAAGACAGACGAAATACCGATAAGCCTTTCGCCCGGCGTGCTAACGATTCTGCCAGCTCGCCGCCTTTTCTTTAAGTATATTAAATAATTACTTGATTCTTTTGTGTCTTTTAAATGTATCCAACACGGAACTGTGTTGAAGAAAAGTTATTAGTAGTATATCTTATTAGTAGTATATCTTAGTGTTTTCTACTGTAGCCCCAGTTCGACCAATGCTTTATGAGTGAATTTGGTAAACGGAAACTCTGTGTGTGTGTGTGTGTGTGTGTGTGTGTGTGTGTGTGTGTGTGTGTGTGTGTGTGCGCGTAATCCTGGCTATCAATAAACTACATTCGGTAGTGGTGGCCCTAGTTTGGGAGTTACAGATTTTGGGGGAGAGTTGAACCACTTCTTAGCCATTATTGTTCCCAGACCTACTCGGATCCTGAATAGTAGCGCCTATCTGCTATAGGTTACTTGGCTTGTGGTGGAAGGAACTTCAAGAACAAAACGATCCCACTACGATCCCACTTTAAAACTGCAAAGTGCAAAGAAGAAAAGCATTCCAGCATCTAAGATTGGTTTATGTAGCCACTTGACGGTGTGCCGCTCTTATAATCTTCGAGCACGAAGGAACTATCATCATCACAAAGACATATATCATATGTGTAGATGTTGCGTTTGTGCTTGTCCCTAGCAGCGCTTGACAGCAGTTTTGGTTAAACACATGTTCTTATATCTTCGATTGTTCAACATACCATTATTTCTGTTTGTTTGTTTCAGACATTGACCGAAACCCCAATAAATTGGTCGTGAAGTAATAAAGGGTAGCTTATTTGACGAGAACATTGCGTTACGCATTTTTCTTTGTATTTAGTGCATGTTATTGTATACATATTTATGTATTCTGTATATCTTTTTATTCTTCTATTCGTTTCAGTTTTTTGAATGCGGCCATGCTGGAGCACTGCTTTGAATGGTTTTAGTCGAACAAATCAACCCCAGGACTTATCATTCGGTCTCATTTACCAAGCCGCTGATTTACGAGGACGTAACCACACTAACACGGGTTGTCAAGCGGTGATGGGGGTGACAAACTCAGGCATAAACGCGCGCACACACACACACACATACACGACGGGCTTCTTTCAGTTTCCGACTACCAAATCCACTCACAAGGCTTTGGTTGGCCTGATGCTATAGTAGAAGACACTTGCCCAAGGTGCCACTCAGAAGGACTGAACCCGGAACCATATGGTTCAGGGCTCTGCGCCTATAAATATATATATATATATATATATATATATATATATATATATATATATATATATATATATATATATGTGTGTGTGTGTATGTTACGTGTATATATATATATATATATATATATATATATATATATATATTGTATGTGTGCTTTGTACACACACACATACATATACGTGTGTATGTATTAACGTATTATATAAATTTGTGAGTGCTTATGAATGCTCCTTTTAACAAAAAAGCATACGCTTGTCTACATGTATCAGCACACACACACACACACATACATACATACACGTACGTTTGTATGGATGGATGCATGCATGCATACATGCAAACGTCAGTTTTTCACACAGTTTCCCTCGAGCATAAAAAGATATTATATCTGAGAAAAACGAAAAATTTACTTACCACATTCTGTCCAGCATGGAAATAAAAGAAACACAAGTTCTCAAAAAATTATGGCAATAGAAAAACAGATTTAAGAAGTTGAAAAAGCTATACTCATACAATATTTATATTATAATGTAACGTATTATAATGTGTGTGCATATCTGCTTTAGCACTGTGCTTAGAATCAGCACCTCATTCATAGTTTTGTTGTATATATATATATACCCTCACACAAATAAATATTGGGTATGTATATATAAATATACAAAGATATATTTATGTACAAACATATACATATGTATATAGATATATACATACTATACACATAACTATATACAGACAAATGCATGTATGTGGGTGCGGTGGGGGGGGGTACATATTTCGTGTTACGCTAAGAAGCAGTGCAGGTTCAGAAATTTTGGGCGAGGGGGCCAGTCGATTAGATCAAACCCAATATGCAAATGGTATTTAATTTATCGACCCAGAAAAGATGAAAGGCAAAGTCGACCTCGGCAGAATTTGAACGCAGAACGTAAAGACAGACGAAATACCGCTAAGCATTTCGCCCGGCATGCTAACATTTCTGCCAGCCCGCCGCCTTAAAATATTTTTTCTACTCTAGGTACAAGGCCCGAAAGTTTTGGGGCAGTCGATTAGATTGACTCCAGTACGCAACTGGTACTTAATTTATCGACCCCGAAAGGATGAAAGGCAAATTCGACGTCAGCAGAATTTGAACTCAGAACGTAATTACAGACGAAATGCCGCTAAGCTTGCCTTATATATACATACGTACATACATATATGTATATATATATATATATATATATATATATATATATATATATATATATATATATATATATATAAATATATAAATATATATATATATATATATATATATATATATATATATATATATATATATATATATATATATATATATATATAGGTAGGTGAGAATGTTGGTTTGTGAAAGCACGTGGTTGGATGTATACCAGAGACCTTAGACTGGAAGAACTCAAAATATCCTAATTGACAGACACTACCCAGTTCAACTCATAGAGGATGGAATCAGACGTGCATCACAAATCGACATAGAAAACTTAAGAAAAGTTCAACACAGCAACACACCTTCCTCGAAAATACTGCCGTACGTATCCACATACAACCCCTGAAACAAGGAAGCTTTCACCATCATCACCCCAAATTTACCAATGCTACATAAGGACCCCAAATTAAAGGAAATTTTACACACACATAAAATCATTAAAAGCTACAAACAACCGAAAAAACTAAAAAAAGATCCTCACAAAGGCAAAATTATTTTCCGAAATAGCAGATGCAAAAGTGAAATAATGTGGTCGACCAAATTGCGCAACATGCCCAAATCCTCTAGAAGGATCAGAATTCCTTTTCAAAGAGGGACAAAAATTCAAAATCAAATCTGACTTTACTTATGCTTCAGAAAACCTGATTTATGTCATAAGATGCTCGGGCTGCCACCAAAACTACATAGGGTCCACGGGATTATCGCTCAGACGCAGATGCACTCTGAATCGACAGCAGATTGCATTCCCAGAATACAGAATGATACCCTTTAGTGAACATATTGAGAAATGCGCAAAACAAATGCTGCCACAATTTATAATCTTTCCATTCTATCAATGTGCCATTAGAACACCAGCACAAATTAGATTAAATAAACCTTCTTCATTGAATATAAGTCAAAACTTAACCATTTGTAACATTTTATTCCTTCTAAACCAAATCATGTTAAATTAATCAAACCCTGTCATCCCCAACATTTTTGATTATATCCCTTATAGCGGAAAAATCCCTGATTACCTTCCCCTATCTAGAACTACATATTCTACCCCATAGCGAAAACATGTTACGGTACGGGTAGAGAAATTTGAAAAGGAAATACGAAACTGGTTGTTTCTCCAAAAACAATGTTTCTATACTCAAAATTTTAAAACATTTTTCTAACATAACGACTTAAATATATACTTTAACCATATAACACAAGCCTTCTGTAGTTTTTCACTCTTGTTTATCTTATATATATATATATATATATATATATATATATATGTATGTATATATGTGTATTGACAGAATGGGATAAACTTAGTGCACTTATTAATAGAATTAAACCAGTCGACCGCTTGGAACGAATTAGACCATAAATTAAGCTTTAGTTTTTTAACTAAGGTAGGAATATATTTATCTAGAATATTTTTGCTAAGTACATCGATATCACAGCGAGAAGGAAAAATAAGTCATAAGGTTGTGTTATTAAAAATAATTTTGTTTGAGATCTTTTGAAATAAAATAAAATGAGGTTGTTTGGGATCAAGGGGTTCGGTCTTCATCTGTAAGTCATATTTCTTCACAATTTTCTTAGCCTCAAGGTTGGCTTTCCATGATTGCACTTTTACCAGTATATATATATATATATATATATATATATATATATATATATATATATATATATATATATATATATGTGTGTGTGTGTGTATTATACATATTTTTTTTTTTTTAGTTTCAGCTTAGAGCTGCGGCCATGCTGATGCACCACCGTGTTGCTACACTGTTATTACAGGGAGCCTCTTACAATATGTGGCACTTGGTGAAGAATGGAGTTTTATTTAGCAACCCTCATTTGCACCTCCTGCCGCGAGGTAGGTTCATCTGGGACTCTCGATAGGAAGAGGTCCAGCTTTGATTTAAAAACTCCTACATCTACTTTGTGCAGATTCCTCAGGCTCTTTGGGAGAATATTAAAAAGCTGTGGGCCCCTGAATCCCAAACTGTTGCAGTAACTGGTCCTGAAGCGCGATGGCATTGCTGGGATCTTTGGCACTATGCCGTGTCGTCCCGTTCTGGCATTGGTGTAGCTTTTAATGCCAAAATTTGGCACAAATATATTATATACATAATATATATATATATATATATATATATATATATATATATATATATATCTATAGTATATATATATATATGTTATATATGTATGTATACGTATTATATATTATATATATATAATATACATATATATATATATATATATATTATATATATATCATATATATATAATATGCATATATTATATATATATTATTTATACATGTATATCATATATATAAAATATAATACATATATATAATATATATATATAAATACATTATATATATATAATATATATATATAATATATATATATATATATAGGTTATGAGCGGTATTGGTGTCAATTAGAACCAGAGGTTTCAGGTAATGCTGAGTAAGTGCTATAGATAGACCATAGTTAAGCTCCAGGTTCGTTGATTAGCGAATAAGGGGTCCAACTTAGGTCATATATCAGCGTGCGTATATAAGGATTTACTTTTCGCAATGAGATAAAAACCAAGGCTGTCTATATTTTAGAATATTTATAAAGAGAAGGTATTACAGCTGTTTCCAGGATATTTATTATATCCCTTCATCGGAGACGGTGTGAGAGGATGGTTAAGCAATAGTTGATTTAGATAAGATAGGAAATAGAGAGTGAATTGGAGGAACGAAGATAGATGTGATATTTGTAGCGATATTGTACTTGTAAATCCATTGTTTTGGCAGAAAGGTATACATATAAGATTCGAATACTTTATGAGTAAAATCCAATAGTCTTTAAAATCGGTCATTGCATTTGTAAATCCATTATTAAGATTCCAATACCCGATGAGTAAAATCCAACAGTCTTTGAAATTATTTTTATAAGAATGGGATGGATCATATCTGAAAACAGTTTCAGGAGTTGTGAAGAACGAATTTGTACGTAGTCTGTGTCTGGGAGCTATTCTATTGGACTAATCATTAAAACATTCATTTAATGACCCAGCATTAAGCGCTGCAACATGAATTTGTTGATATTGAGAAAATCTCATCTAGCTTCTCTCTTCAGACTCTCGCTTTCGGTTTCCTACAATCCTCCTTGCTTTATACTTGTTTCTGGAGAGATTCCGTCCTTTCTTTGGTGGTATATTTTTGACAATATTGTAAACAAAAAATTATGAACTTAGAAAGAAATTATACATTAATGCCTACTTTTGTAAGCAGTTGTATCCGTAAAAAATTTATTTGAAGAAAGCAGAAATTGAAAGAAGACAAAGCGAAAAGAACAGAGAAGGAAAGTGAAAGATGTATGTACGTCTATATGAAATGGACGTGTGTGTGTGTGTGTGTGTGTGTGTGTGTGTGTGTGTGTGTGTGTGTGTGTGTGTGTGTGTGTGTGTGTGTGTGTGTGTGTGTGTGTGTGCGTGTGTGCGTGTGCGTGTGTGTGTGCGTGCGTGCGTGTGTGCGTGCGTGCGTACGTGCATGCGTGCGTGCTTGTGCGTGTGTATGTGGCAGAGAAATAGGGTTAGAAAGAGAGATAAAGTGAAGGTGTGTGTCGTGATGATTGACGTCTTTTAAGGTACACACACATATAGAAAATGTGACGTTATCGTATGAAATTTTTACGATGGTTGATTTATGGAAAAGATTATTTGAGATGCAAATACGTGAATGGAAATTAAGTTTAATTTGTAGCCAAAATAGTGCTGAATCTTTTGATACCCCATACATCAAAATGTGTAACTCGGTTTTGGAAAGTATATTGGACGCTCAGGAAAGAAAAGAAAAAGAAGAGGATTTCACGCTTCGAGCGGAGCTCTTCATCAAAAATATAGAAAAAGTCCAAAGAAGGGAAGACGATAAAGAAAATCGCCAACGATACACACGCGGTCACACATATATATATGTATGATATATATATATATATATATATACATATATATATATATATATATATATATATATATATATATATATATATATATATATATATATATATATATATATATATATATATATATATATATATATATATACATATATATATATATATTATATATATTATATATATATTATATGTCATATATATATATATATTAGAAATATCATATATATATATTATATATATATATATATTATATATACATTATATATATCATATTATATATATATTATATATTATATGTATATCATATATATATATATATATATATATATATATATATATATATATATTAATAATAATAAAGGAGTTACGACGCAAAAACGTATAAATTCAAATGAACATATTTATCTTCTTCAATATATATTTCAGTACAAAGAATTCATTAAGAGACTTAAATCAAAATTTCTTTACACATCATTCAGGAATAAATATAACATCAGAAAAAATACACTCCGTTTAAAAGCACAAACCGTTCATGGCGAAAAAATTTGTGAAATGTTTTCGCCCTGAACGGTTTGTATTTTTAAACGGAGTGTATTTTTTCTGATGTTATATTTATTCCTGAATGATGTGTAAAGAAATTTTTTATTTAAGTCTCTTAATGAATTCTTTATACTGAAATATATATTGAAGAAGATAAATATGTTCATTTGAATTTATACGTTTTTGCGTCGTAACTCCTTTATTATTATTAATATAACCAAAAGGATCGATTCTTGAAGAGTCTGCATACCCTCACTGTCGTTTTTTCTGCTATTTTGGTGATGATTTTTTGAGTTAGCTTACCAATTATTTTTGTTGGTAGTTAATTTATAATATATTGATATATATATATATATATATATATATATATATATATATATATATATATATATATATATATATATATATATATACATTATATATATTATGTATACATATTATATATTTCATATATATTATATATGAATATATTTATATAATATATATATCATATATATTAAACACATATATATAGGGAGAGAGAGAGAGGAATGAGATATATTGGTGTTAAGAAGACCCAAAATGTGTCGGGTAATGCTAAGTAAGTGCTATGGATAGAATATGTTTAAGCTCCAGGTTCGATAATGATACGAATGAGGATTCCAACGTGGGTCATGTATTAGCATGCATATATAAATTGACAGAAGTAGATAAAAAATCCAAGACTGTAAATAGTTTTCAGAACATTTATAAAGATAAGATATTACAGCTGTTTTCGGGATATTTTATATATCCCTTCATCAGAGACGGTGTGAGAAAATGCATGAGTATTAATTATGGTAGAGAATATATGAAATACAGAAGGAAGTAAGAGAAAGAAAATAGACGTGAGATCCATAAGAATATTGTATTTTCAGTTCCATTATTCAAGTTGAATGGTGTATACAAGTTGTGAGGAAGTTTCCTGTACCTTGTGTGTGAGTTCCAATGGTAGTTATATTTGGTCATTCCAAGCATAGAGCCTTATAAACACTGTTATTCAATCGAGGGTTTTTTGGGGGCATGAATTAAAAATGTGTTTGTAATATTAATGGATAGTTGGAGCATGCACACGGGTACATATGAGTATGTATGAGTATGTATAGATATTGTATATAAATATGGACTTGTATGTGGGTATATGTAAATATATATATATGTACACATACGTGCCTCTGTGTGTGAGTATGTGTACGTGTGTGTATATATATACACATACATACGATTATGCACGCATGTGTGTTTGCATGCATACATTTATATATACAAAACCTTATATATATCAACCCACTTGTACTCAACAAAGCACTGGCTCGCACACAACAAAGCAGGTCTCACCAGGGATGAAATTTATGTCATGTTAGCCGCCAGAAAATCTCTTATTAAATTTGATAATAAGCTGTGGATCCGTAAAGATACGCCCGACAGTTTTGATGTCAGGATGGGAAGTTCTGATTCAGGACAAATCGCTGATACGGTCGGTATATATATATATATATATATATATATATATATATATCTTTTATGAGATGGCTGACCAATTCCCAAACATCAATGGAGGTCTATATCGTGATGATCGTTTACTCTTCCTTCAAAATGCTTCGAACCAAAAATTACAAAGTGTTAAAGATAGGTTGGTTAAATTTTTTCAAAACATGGGCTTAAGCATTGTTTTTGACGATGATATAACTAAAGCCAACTTTTGAGATATTACCCTTAACTTACATAATGATCCATATTTCCCATACCATAAACCCTCAACTAATTTAAAATATATTAGCTCTTTCAGTAATCATTCTAAGGCTATTACAAGGAATTTAGTTATGAATATTTCACTTAGACTTTTTGATTGTCTGCCAATGTTGACATCTTCAACGATAAAGCCAAATTTTATAACTCTACCTTACTTAAAGCAGGTTATCATGAAAAAAATTACCTATGTTAACCCTATTGTCATTAATTCTACCTCTATTAATCAGGACATGAAATCAAGCTATAACGATAATATCAATATAATTTTAGCTCGAACAACAACACTAAATCGAGTAATGTAATTCTGCAGCGTAAGGGAGATAACCATTCTTTAAGACCTTTTTTTCGTTATAAAGGTACATCTAGGAGTTTTAAAGATAATTACCCTAATAACAAGGTATGTCCTAGCAAAACTGTTTGGTTGATAATTCCATATGGTCAGCAGATCAAATCCAACCTCCCTTACCACTTTCGTGAAGCGAGAGATAAGAATTTTCCCAAAAATTCAAGATACTATTCGATTATTAATTCACACCGAATCAGGATAGGGTTTTCAAACACCAAAACTCTTTCCCAAATCATCTCTTGGCATAACAATAAGCAGTTAAATACAAATCCTCTTGATGAAAATAGTAACATTGATATTATTAACATTAACCATTCTTTGAATAATACAATATTAGTATTTCTGATATAAATTCCAATCGCATTCGTTTCCTTACCAGTAATTCTAAGACTAGAAACTCTGTCAATGTAAAATTACATCCGGTTCTGACGTCTTTTTTTATACAGGTAGTTCTTCATCTCAGTTGTCTAAAAGAATATCTAGTCATTACTCTACATTTAGACATATCAATAAACGTAACAATACTGGGCCTAGTAAATTAATTGTGTCTCTAAAGGAACATAATAAACAATTTGATTTGGAATGGAATATTCTATCTACATCCTTTCCTATTGATAAAGGTAAATCCTTTCGTTTGCTCTGTAACGATGAACTGTATTTCATCCTGTTATCAGAGAATCCTCTTATAAAGACGTTTAAAGAACGCGTTTATCGTTGCAAACATTGGCAAAAACATACCTTTAGTTCCTTTCAGTGAATCCTATCAGTCTATAAAATTCGACCTTTAACTGTTTTCTTACCTTTCACTTCCACTAAATATATCTATTTCCGTGCCTTTAGCCTTTATTCCTATTCACCTATCGCACTATATTTCTCCACTTTTACTTTTCTGCTATTTTCTTTCTTCCTCCTTCTTCTCTTTCTATAAATTGCCTTTGACGTTATATCTATTAACGTTTTTTTTTTAATAACGTTCCAGTGTTCCCTTCATCATATATGCAATAATCACATTCAGTTAAAATGTCTTATTGATGCATTTTGTTTCTCTTTTTTTACCTGAGGAGAAGTTTGCATTGTTTTACATCATTTTATTTCTTCAGGAATAATACCAATGTTTTCTTAGAAACATATGTCAGAAGTATAAAGATTTGAATAACACCTGCGTTTAACTCCATTTATATTTATATATATATATATATATATATATATATATATATATATATATATATATATATATATATATACCTTGATACTGCGTGGAATAAGGTCCCCGTTGACAGGCCTCAGGTATTTATGGAGTGTTAAACACTTTCGGCATGCAAATTAAGGACTCCTTCATAGAGTAACTGCTGCATTTGTTGAGTTTATAAACAGTTTGGCTACTTGTTTCCCTGGAGACTGTCAGAATGCTGTGGACGCCTCTGATGAGAACCCAATAAGGTTTGAAAATCGATTAAAGTTCATTGTTTTTCAGTCTGTAGAGAAATGGCTAAAATTTGCCCTGTATATAATTACACCATATGATATATATATATATATATATATATATATATATATATATATAATCCGAAGAGCTTGTTTCTGTTTACCTAAATCACTCACAAAGCTATAGTAGAAGACTCGTTTCCAAGGTGCCACGAAGTTGGAATTAATCCGGAACCATATGGATGGAAAGGAAACTTATTACCATACAGTAACGTCAGAACCTATGTATGTGCGTGTGTGAGTATGCACATTGCATATATAAATGCATACATGCATGCACACACACATCTATATGTGTGCGTATTCCACACTATGGCTTTATTAATCATAGACCATTCGTAAATGATTTCTGTACTTTCAACTGCTGTGAGGAGTAATTAGTCTCTCCCTTCTCCACACTGGTGAGAGATAGTGAAAATGTCTTTGAGGCCTTGGTTGCTGCAAGTATGTAAAAGAAATATGATAAAGGCGTTGAGAGGAAACGCCTTTTGCGTGTGTCAGTCCTCTCAAAATAGTTGGCCTTATGACAAAATTTGAAAACATAACGCAGCAAGCTACGAGAATTCTTAGCGCGTCGGACAAATGTGTAGCAGCATTTCTTCCGGCTCTTTACGTTCCAAGTTCAAATTCCCCCGAAGTGAACTTATCCTTTCAACCTTTCAGGTTCGATGAAATAAATACCAGTCGAGTACTATGATCAATAATATCACTTAATTCCTCCCCTAAACATTGCTAGCCATGTGCGAAATATCTGAAACCATTTATTATTAGGTTAGCGAGCTATCAAAATCGTCAGCGCGCCAGGCAAAATGCTTAGCGGCATTTCGTCTGTCTTTACGTTCTGAGATCAAATTCCACTGCTGTCGACTGCCTTTCACCATGTCGAAGTCAGCAAAAATAAGTGACGATGATATCGATTTATCCTTCCCTGAAATTTCAGGCCTTGTGCCTATAGTAGAAAGGATTATTATTATTATTATTATTATTATTATTATTATTATTATTATTATTATTATTATTATTATTATTATTCAAATATGGAACAACTAAACTTCCTGAAAGCCGGACTAAATGTATTTTCAGTACTGCATTAACGTTCGTCCATGTTCTAACGTTTGAACTTCTACCGGTTGATTTCGCCTTTTCATCATTTTTAATCTTTCTGGGTCGATAAAAGAAGTACCAGCCAAATAGTACTAATGACATTTCTATGGGCTTCACTAGTTCTTTACAATTTTAATGATGCGGCAGCCATTGCACCTGAACAGGTAATCATTATTAATTTGCCAAAGAAGTTTCATACTTTCATGTTCTCAACTATCAGTGCTACGCCATTTTATGAGAGAAAAGATATAAAGCGCTTTCATGTCTATGATATATGTTAGTTTCCTTCCTGGAATTAAACGAAATACATAAAAACCAAAAAGATCGGAAGATATTTGATAACTGCCAGAGAAGAAAAAGAAGCAATATCAAAAACAAGGAGAGCAATGGCAGAACAACATCGAAAACAACAGCAATAACATCGACAACGATTACACATGAAATAAAAGGATCCCTTGTGTATTGTTATTACTTTCATGTAACAATTACTTGTTTAGTTTGGAGTCTTATTAATAATATTTTCTATATACCATTTTTATATACATCTGGGTTATTTTTATACGTATATACGCTGTTTTATACGCGTATGTGCGTGTATACATATGCATATTACATGTACATATATAAACATGCATATATATATATGCATACATGTAGATATATCTACATACACACACACACATACACACACACACACACACACACACACACACACACACACACATATATATATATATATATATATATATATATATAAAGAGAGAGAGAGAGAGAGAGAGAGAGAGAGAGAGAGATAGACACACAGATGAATAAGAAATATAGACTTGTATATACGTATAGGTAATGATGAACATGTATTTCTGTATTCATGTGTGTGTATCTCTCTCTATATATATATATATATGTGTGTGTGTGTGTGTGTGTGTGTGTGTGTGTGTGTGTGTGTGTGTGTGTGTGTGATAGATAGATAGATAGATAGATAGATAGATAGATAGATAGATAGATAGATAGATAGATAGATAGATAGATAGATAGACGTTACTACCGAATAATGTTTATAATGGTATTTGTGAATCATCATTATTCACAGTTTATTGTTGTCATTCTCATCATCCTGAACATTCTTATTGTTGGAATAGCAGAATAGTTAGATTGCTGGACAAAATGCCTGGCAGTATTTCGTCTAGTTCATTAAATTCTGAGTTCAAGTCCTACCGAAGTTAAGTACCAGTAAGTAGTATGGTGTATTGTATCGAATATTTTCTCCTCTCAAAACCTCTGGCCTTGTGCTTGAATAAGAAGCCATTATTATTGTTGTTGTTATATGATTTGTTACAAATATTTACACAAGAGTTTATCATCTTATGTATTGGAGAAGGTAGTAAATACGAGTAACCTTAAATAATCTAATAACATACACCGCATAAAAATGCCTGTGTACTTATTGGTGTGAGTGATAGCGCCAATGCATGTACATATTTGTGCCTAAATAACTTCGTGTATATTTGTAAATATGTATGTGTATATATATATATATATATATATATATATATATATATATATATATATATATATATATATATATATATATATGCATACATAAATACATAAATGCATACCTACAAATATACACGCTCAGTTGCACATGTTGCTATTGGATAATATTGCTGATAGAATCTGTAGCTTATCATTCCTTGCAATTCATTTTTATTATTACCATCATCATTGCCATCATCATGCTCAGTATTCTTCTTTTTGTGGGTAGGTGATTAACATAATCGTTAGAGCGTTAGAACATAATCTTTGCAGTATTTGTGCCGGTTCTTTAAGCCTTGAGCACAAAATTCACTGAGGGTAGCTTTGCCTTCCATCGTTTCGGGGTTAAGGAAATAAAGTATCAGTCAAGTATTATTGTAGATGATATCGTCTAAGTACACCCACCCAAAAACTGCTGGGCATGGCCCTAAATTACAAATAACCGTTTTACGCTACACACCTGCCTATAAACTGGTTCTAACACGTTTGAGAAGTGGGAAACACGAGGGTGACCTTCATGGCACAAAAGACACGTAAAGACAGAAGGTGGGTGTACATGTTCTCATGACCACCGCAACGCCACAAAAGGAAGTAGAATCATATTCTACAAAGGGTGCTAAGAGAAAAATCTTAAACTCAGTATTCAAGACAGATGCGTTTTGCTTTCTGCACATATACCTGACAAAAAAATATTGTAGTGGTTGTCGATACGAGAGAAAAACCAAGGACAGCTTATGCGCCGACAAATAAGATTCCCCCATCCTCATTACCAGGAGTGAGTCATGAAACCTAAAAGCTTCCCCTCTAAGTGACAGCCGGTGAAGACAAGGTGAGCAACAATGGCAGCTTAAGAACTAGCACGCACTTTAATAATATCTTCTTTGATAATAATATATTTAAAATTATAATGACAGATATATCAGCACAAGCAGAATGGGCAGTCCTAGTAATAATAATACAATGCACAATAAATCGAACAATACGTTTCACTCGTGACACGTTAGTAATATTGTAACTATCGATAGGAATTTAAAGAATAACACAACTAACGGCAATCACGTAATAGTATCTGATAGAAAGAAATGCAACAGAGAAATTCATGGTAATTGCCTCATGAATGACAACTGTTGTACATATATCGAAATGTACAAATGTACCGTGCAGAATAGACAGCAGAACTCCATTAAAATATATAACGGGGTTTCGATTAATTTTAGGCATCGATTTTTGCCATATCTTGCCTTATTTGCTTCTGCAAAACGCATAACTACCTCACTACCTAACCATGTGTCAGGAATAATAACATTCCTTATAGTAGAACTTGGTCGATCATTAATACGGGAAGGCCTTATCACAGTGGAAGAATTCCATGCGATCTATATAGTAAAGAATCTATTGATATCTTGAACTATAATCCCCAGTGCCTTTTGAACTGCCAAAGTGAGGTTATGACCACCTAATGTCATCGATTCTTCAAAACACTGCAGTTTTACCATAGACTAGGTTCTGCCTAACATTAATTAACCTACCTCTTGTCTACTTGCTTAGTGGGACCTCTAATTATTTTTAACTTCACCTTTATTTCTGCTTTCAAAACTTTGGTTATATTTGGTTTCATCTTCTAATGCGTTACAAACAGGCTGCTAACCTAACACCTCCATATTGATACTGCCTGCTTCTATCTTCACATCTAGTTGATGTCTCTAAAACTTAACAACTTCTAGCCATTTGAAACTAGACCCAGCAGGGTACCGTTATACAAAACCTCCTCTCTTTTTCGTTTTTGATCACTTTTACTTCTTTTATGTCTTACTCTGCCTAACACCCATTCTTTTCTCTCCATCTAGTTTATCACCATTATGCTTATCTATGCCAATCGTCTCTTCTTTCCCTAAACTTTTAACTCTTTTACTTCTCGCCGTTATCCAGATATTAACGCTACTTCAGACGGCATACCTATTTTCCTCTCTATTATACATATTCAATTTTCGCTGCTAAGTATATTTACCTTCTGACGATGGGCTAAGTTACTCATATAACTAATACTGTGCTGTTTCATATGCAATAAACTTCACCAATCTACCTTATGCATGTGTAGGTAAAACGAACAGATCTGATTCTAAGTCACACCTATCCCACTAGCAGCGGTAAAGAAATACCTACCACTTTCCTATCTATCACTTGAGAGATTTTCATCAGTGATCTAATGGATTTTATTTAGCTACCCAGATCGAATCAATTCATCTCTAACTCATCAACGTCATTATTGCATGATTTTCCTGGATTTGTATCCTTTTACACAGAATCGCTATGGACTGCCGTCCTTCGGATTTTCTTGGTTTCAATGCTGTATTCATATATTTTTATTCTCTCCTGTATAAATTTGCTATAAACTATTTAATGCTTTGAAACTGCTTGTTCATAATTTATTCTATTATACCTACATCAGCTCGACTACTACATTGCCTATAACCAACACTTGTTTCTACAGATCAAGTGTCCCGGCACTTAGTGTTGGAGTTTATGCAGTTGGTTTGGTTTCAACACTTATTCTATATACCTATTATATCATATATATTTGAACATGTTCTAACCTATTGCCTCTCTCTCTCTCTCTCTGTCTCTCTCTCTCTCTATCTATCTATCTATCTATCTATCTATTTATCTGTGTGTGTGTGTGTGTGTGTGTGTGTGTGTGTGTGTGTGTGTGTGTGTGTGTGTGTGTGTGTGTTGTGTGTGTGTGTGTGTGTGTGTGTGTGTGTAAAACCCTGAAAGTTTTTAAAACGCGGAAGAAATACGAAAAATACATTATTAGTTTAACGCTTAAGACGACACAAGTGCAAAAATGATTTTTTTTTTCTTTTCCTTTGTTTCTATGAATGAATAAAATTATTGAAAAACGTAGAGGGGCAAGATGAAGGCATTCTGCACATATAGAAATGTAAAGCATATAAAGGGAAGAGAGAAACAAGGAAGAAAGTGATAAAAAATGAGAGAGAAAAATTAAGAGAACGGTGATAAAAGAGGACTATAACATTGAATGTGCGAGTTTATATACATACATACATATTTATATATATGAGAGAGAGAGTGGGGGACAGAAAGCTGAGAAAAATAATTTACAATGAAATTATGATGGAAAACAATATATATAACATCGGTGAAAAGCCTGCAGAGGTTACATAACTGGTGCAAAATCCGAGAAAGTGGAATCTGTTAAACGAAAAGCAAGCGAAAGAGGTGTAAGCATGTATCAGAGATATTAGATGTTTATAACAAACGAAACAAAAAGGTATTTTTATACGGTTGGAAAGTTTTAGATGCCCAAAGATGGTAGAATAGCAAATTCCAGTAATAAATTTTGTATGGGCAGTGGTGGGGGGCAACAGTCAAAGAGAGTTGCGTCGGATCGTCTGGCGAGGCATGGGGAAGGGAAAATGGCAAGAACAAGAAGGAGATCTCTAAAAACAGGGGAGCGAAACAAAAGGTAGGTATGAAGAGGAAAATGAGAAATGTGTGCTTGTACGTTAGCGAGCTAAAGATTTAGCGGTTGAGACGGAGTAAAATATAATTGTCAAGCAAAGTGGGGGTGATTGAGTTGGAGGAAGATGTGTGAGTGAGTGAGAAAACTTGTGTGCGAGTATATGATGCATGTGGGTGGGGGCATTCTTATGAAAGTGTGTGTGTATATGTGTAAGTAAAGAAAAAACGTTTAAGAATACTAGTTGCTATGAGTGCATCAGGTAGGTGAATGGCGATATGCATGAGTGTTTAAGTATAAGTAGGCAGAGTAGATATGTGTGGATATGCATGAGCTAACATGGTGGTGTTTGTGGGTATATGTGTGTGAGCATGCGTGTATACGTTTGTCAAGAGAGCAAGATGGAAGACGTGTGCATATAAGAGGAAGGCTTGTAGGTTTGGGAGTAACGTAGTGTGCTTAGGTATGTGAAAACAGTGTTGATGTGTTGAAGGCATTTAGGGAGGGGGTGGGCGTTCAGGTTCCTTAAAGATATTATTGTATGTATGTATGGTTAGATTTAGGTGGTGGGTAGGGAGGTATAATTTTCCGCCGGTGCGGAATATTTCTGAATTGGTGTTCAGGTATAATGCCGAGATATGTGAGATTTTATTGACTATTCTCGTTTTGAGGTATAGAGTCTACATCTGCTAACATTCGCATAAGATTTTCATTTTTTATAAATATTCCAGACAATGTCATTTGCTGTGGCGTTTTCTTCGACTAGTAGAAATAACTTGCGAGTTTTCTACGGTAACAACCTTGAATGTTTCTAGCAGCGACGTGATTATAAAATTTCCTCTTCAACGGTCTCTGTTTCAAACCAACCTAGCACTTAGAGATCATTTTGTGGTTCGTGTTTGTAGATATGACTTCGACTTTATATATGATAGCCTCGGTCATACAGGACCTATTCAGCAGGCATTTTGCAATGCTTCTGTGTAAGCATCCAGCTTCAGTAGGTAAGCTGTGATTAAGTGTAAGCATCCAGCTTCAGCCGGTAAGCTATGTTTAATGTTAGAACGCAACAATAATTATGTTTAATGACCATGCCTATTAAACAATTTTCTATGTTTGTAGGTAGGTCGGAAAAGCTTCTCTATGAATCTAAGGAAGTTCTTTTACAGCGAGCATGAACGAGGGGGCGAACCAAGTGGTATTTTCACGGCTTTTACTTTGTTGGTTTCTGGCTTGTAGCTGTAGGTGACTTCAATAGCATAAAAGTGTCTGCGAGAAAGGATAAACGTCAAAGGGGTGAGAGAGCCAACATATAATATGCGCGATCTCATAAAACATGCACACACACACATACTTGCTTTGTATCTGTAATATATTGGTATCTCGAAGCACATAGATATATTTTACTTTACATACTTTACACACATAAATACACATAGGAGCACGAGCACGAACATAAAAATATTTATAACTACATGTGTATGTGTCTGTTTGTATGGCTAAATGGACGGATAGGTATGTGTTTATGTGTACACACATACATATTTATACATAGACATACATATATGTATATGTATACATAGTCATACTATATATATAAGTATGTGTGTACATATGTGTAAAGAAAGAAGAACTATATCAAATATGTTATATTAAAAACACAACTGTGTTTAATTTTTATCTTTTTATTAAAGGTTTTTATATTTGTTAATGCTTTCTTTGGTTCTTAAATCCATTAATCTGGTCGCTCAAGACTTTCGCATTCGCATTTTAAAATTATACAGTTACAAGTGGGTGAAGCCTTCATTGAACAGTAAGTCGGAAATGATCTTTGTAACTGATCAAACTTGAACAGTCATGCTTTTTATTTTAGATATATATCAAACCAGGAGATTGAAGAATGTTGGGGTATTCTTTATTCACCGTTACACACGTTTCATTTGGTAACAGGAGTAACAAAATTGTACATATAGTAGAAAACATGTAAGACATCCCCTATAAGAAATTTTTCCTGACTGAAGAATTTCTAATAGGATATTTCTTACATGCTTCTATTATATGTACAGTTTTCTTACTCCTGTTAGCAAATGAACGACGAATAAATACTACCAAAAGATTTTCCAATCTCTTGTTTTGACATATACTTACTCAGCAGAAACTATTTTCCAGTATTTTCAACTTTTGTGCGTGTGTCACACAAATATAACATCTACATATGGATTTGGAATACTGGAATTAGCAGTTGTATTTCAAGAGTACACAGCTTCGATTTTGACTCTATCTACATTTTGTGTGTGTGTGTGTGCGCGCGCGCGTGCGCGTGCACGTGCATGTATGTATGTATTCTTGGTCTATTTTTACGCTTTTCAATCATTGGATTGTGACCATGCTGGGACACCACCCTGAAACATGTAGACGCATGTCTGCCTACAGGACTGAGGAATGTTAATCTGAATGAACTAGTGATTAAATATTTGTAACCCTGGCTACATGTATTCAGTGCTTCTTTCTTTCGTTTGTTTACCTACATGTGTATGTATATATATATATATATATATATATATATATATATATATATATATATATATATATATATATATATATATATATATATATATATATACATACATACATACATACATATATATATGAAAAGAAAAAACAACTCACTCTTCTGGTCATTCCTCGTGGACTTGCTGCAATACAAAAGAAAGAATGATTATTAAAAGAACAAAACGGAAATTAACATCATCTTACGTCAACACTAACATCAATAAAGAACAAACAGCAACATCCATGGCTGATGAAAAGTTTATTATTAATAGTAGTAGTAGTAGTAGTAGTAGTAGTAGTAGTAGTAGTAGTAGTAGTAGTAGTAGTCAATATGGTGATGATAATGATGACGATGACTATGACGACAACAATAGTAATGGTGGTGATCTCCCTCTCACTCTACAATGCCGAAGCGTCTTCGTATGCAGAAGTGTCGCATTTTTGTTTTCTCTTTGCAAATACAGGGTATTGCGTGTGTATATGTATGTATGCACATATGTAATATATAATGTACTATAAACATTTTCTAACCTACACATTTGTAAAAATGAACACAGCTATTCCTTCTTCATACACGCTGCGCACACATATGCAGTCATACGTGTGCACGCACACATAAGTATGCAAGCGCACACACACAATGTAAACGAACACACATATGTAAACGCACACACACACATTCTTGTACATGGCTTGTACTCCCACGCAGAATACACTCCATAATCATAAAAAATCTCAACGTTAAGGTTAAGTGGAATACTTAGTTTGGGTGTGTTTCTGTGTGTGTATCTGTGCGTTTATGGTCGCAGTGTGTGCGTGCGTGCGCGTGTGTGTGTGTGTGTATGTGTGTGTGTGTGTGTGTGTGTGTATGTGTGTGTGTGTGTATGTGTGTGTGTGTGTGCGCGCGTATGTTAATAAAATTGTTGTATATATATTCTTATTTTCTTTGAGAAAATTCTCGAGCCGACATCAAATAGAAATGAGAAAGAGAGGGACAATTATAGAATTCGTATATCCATACTTCTTGGGGAGACAGAACATGTGAAGCATAACTGAAGTGTTAGGCTTCCTTCTTGAATGAAAACAACGTAGGTAGTGTAGTTAACTATAGTTTCGGGTTCGGTGGTTTCCGGATCAATCCAGCTAGGGAGATTATTGGGCAAATTTCTCCTATCGTAGACGTATTCTCACCTAAGCTTCTTGAGTTAAATTACCTAGATGGAAACTGTGCTGAAACCATTCGAATAAACTGACCTTGTTCTTGAAGTCCAGTTCTCAGTTCAGCACCACCAGCATCATCAGTGCCACCTGGCCTTTGGGCTCATTTAACAGTTACACGTTGTCGCAATCATTAAGACTAGGTAATTGTCTCAATGTACTGCAGCAAGTAGTGGTACTTCCTTTCAGTCTCAGCCACGCTACAACGGTCGAAGACATTGTGCTTAATACTCACTTCTGACAGAACCATAAATAAAAAGCAGTGAACTATGGAAGGTGTCTCTAGAGTGACCTTGACACAATGAAATCGTTTGTGGGTATCGAAGAAAATAACAAACAGCGCTTAATTTCTAACATATTTCCAATAACATCCACATCAGATTGAACAAGACAGATATATAATATACTATTGCCTATAATATCAAGAATGTATTTAATAATACATTGAGATTGAGACATTCACACATGTATGTATATATTTGTGTGGTTGTTTAGTCTCATGTCCACTTTGAATGAAGAGATGTAAGACCAATTCCATCTGAACTTATCCTGATAATTTTCTTTTACTTGTTCATTAGGTGAAACAAGTTCAAAACTAACCTATGTGAACTTTCAAGGAGATTAGGTCTCTATTTCTAGAATGACGTACGCTCACGCAGAGGCATCACTTTTAGATCTCATACATGGCGGTGTTTTCTATATGCTAAATTATAGGCGTTTTTTTGTACACACACACACACACACACACACAACTAATATTTTCGTTTACAGATGCGTTAAGAAACGGAGCAAGTTGATATTAGCAGGTGTAAAGTACAATAGATAAAACATGATAACAACTTGAAAATTTAAACAGAATATGAAATACACACATTTTAAACACACTTCTATAAGAGTGTTCGCGTATATATTAGGTTGAGTAAAAAGTAAGCAAACTTTTGAAACATGAATAATTTGTACCGGATTTTTGCAGAGTTTTGAATTTTTTGAACATTTTTTTGCAATTGTCTGACAATACAGATATAGACTTGCCCAAATGCATCAATAAATTAACATTGATATTTTTTCACTGTTGTTACAATCATCTGAAATGGAACTATGTATATATATATATATATATATATATATATATATATATATATATATATATATATGTATGTATGTATGTAAATATATGCATACATATATATATATATATATATATATATATATATATATATATATATATATATATGTATGTATATATATATATATAGAAGTCAGTAAATGTTGGGGTTGTGTTAACCGCACGTGGAGAGATAATAGGAAAAGAAAAAATAATAATAATAAAGAGGCAGAATGCTAAACTGAAAACATATTTTAATATAGATGTGTGTAAGAAGGGTTTAAAAGGGTTTCTAACCGGCTTTCATTGCATGGCAAATTTTCAAGGGGGAAAATGAAATTAATGTTTTTTACAAAAAAATAATAAGTATATAAAAAAATAAATATATCAATACCTTATATTGTCTTTGAGCTTTTAAAGTTCAATAGTAATCCATGTAGATAATTGTTAGAAAAATTAGGATTCTGTGAATTGTCTCCCCTTATCCACATTTCCTGTTTGACACATAAACATTCAACCTTTTTAAACACAACACTAAAACTAAGATACATGCATCCTAATCTTTCTAACAATTATCTACATGGATTACTAATGAACTTTAAAAGCTCAAAGACAATATAATGTATTGATATATTTATTTTTTTTATATACTTACTATTTTTTTTTGTAAAAGACATTATTTTCATTTTCCCCCTTCTTGAAAATTTGCCATGCAATGAAAGCCGGTTAGAAAGCCCTTTTAACCCTTCTTACACACATCTATATTAAAATATGTTTTCAGTTTAGCATTCTGCCTTTTTATTATTATTATTTTTTCTTTACCTATATATATATATATATATATATATATATGTATGAAAGAATGAGTGCGGAGGGAAAGAGGAGAGAAAACAAAATCTGTTGTACTCTTTCACTTTTCGCTTAATTTTTGTTTCATAACACTGGTCAAGAAAAAGAAATTTTTTGAAATGTTGTCGAGACACTAAACATCTTTTTTTTAGTTAATTTGAGGGCGCTGAATCTAAAAATGGGCTTTCTTTTTCTTGGTTAGCTACTGTTTTTGCTGTCAGAAATGCCTCATTTTGGGGGGAAAAAAGCATTTTTTTCATTTTTTTTTTTTTTCTGTATATTTGATATTGATCGATGGCAATATCTCTCAAAGTAAAATCGTAGAAACCTCTCAATTCGTATTTAAACCAACAAATATTGGTCTGCTTATTGAGAAATACTATTTTTGAAAGAATAATCAGACTATAAGTCTTTAAGACTAACACGATTGAATATACCAAGACCAACAAGTATTTTCACCAAATGATTAAATAAGCTAACAGCAGAAATAAAACCTTCGTGAACATAAGAACTATGGTTCATTCCGAGCACGTGGCCAGGCCATCTGAACTGTTAGCGTTTTATTTCAAGGACCAAACACTACGTGGTATGATCAATAAGTATCCGGACTGTTGCCATAGTAACGAAGCTAAAACACACGGAGTAAAGACGCTTGGTACAGATTGACCTTCAACTCTGCTGTGCACCAGCACTAAGTTTTAACGTTCTAGCTCACTTCCCCTGTTTACAGCAGTGCTTAGAAGGAAGGTATGTAACGTGTGATCGCTGCATTGACCATGACTGAGAAAGTTTAGCAGAGAATCTGCATCAAATTTTGCCAAAAGATTCGCGATACTTACCCAGACGCCTAAGCAAAGTGTTCATTGTTCCCGACACAATCATACCTAGATCTTTAGTGATAATGGACTGAACTGAACCGTAACAAATCTGCACATCCTCTGATAACTCACAGAAGGTGATTCGACGATTTCCCCTCACAACTGCACGAACATCTGCCATACTTTTTTCAGTCCTGCTGGTTACAAGTCTCCCAGAACGTTCGTCAATATCGACATTTTTTCGGTCATCTTGGAATCGTCTGAACCACTCGTACACTTGTGTGCGACTCATACACTCCTCTCCATACGTTTTCTGCAATTTTGTGTAGGTCTCTGAGCAGGTATCGTCATGACAACTTTGCCATGGTCAATGCGACGATTAAACACTACATATCTTCCTTCCAAGTACTACTCTAAACAGGGGAAGTGAACTAAAACTTTGTGCGCATGCATAACAGCATTGAAGGTCAATCTGTGCCAAGCGAAATCACTCTGTGTGCTTTACCTTCGTTACTATGGCAACGGTCTGGATACTTATTGATCAGACTTCGTACATTTTATTTTGCAGTATAGTTCTTCATTCGACGTTTTGCTAGGTGAGAACATGGGGCAGATGCCAAAACCTATAGGCCTATCTCTCTGACTTCACACATCAGCAAAGTCATGGAAAGGATAGTCAGAGGAAAACTAATCGCATTCCTTGAAGAAACTAACTTACTGAGGGATACCCAACATGGCTTTCGACCAGGTAGGAGCTGCCTGATCCAGCTCTTACAACATTATGACTGGGTGTTGAGGCAGTTACTCAACAACTCAAATGTGGACGTAATATACCTTGATTTTGCAAAAGCTTTTGACAAAGTGGAATATGGTGTGATATGCCACAAACTGCGTGATCTTGGCGTAGCTGGAAAACTTGGAGAGTGGTTACACCTCTATGAAAACACAAATAATGAGCGGTGTTCCACATGGCACTGTGTGTGTTGTGGTGTATGAACTTTTTTGCATGTATGTGTAAGTGGCACTCAGTCGCTCTCTCTCTCTCTCTCTCTCTCTCTCTCTCTCTCTCTCTCTCTCTCTGTATTATAATAAAGAAATCAGCTTATCTACCTACCAAATAAACTATGTTTTTTACTCAACAACTCTTTTTTACAACTAAAATAACCTCGGCAACTAGGTTGGGTCGCACAATTTTTATAAATATATATATATATATATATATATATATATATATGCATTAAGGAAAAGTAGATTCTCGGAAATGATCCAGTTTAGTCAAACTACTTCCAGCAATAATAGGCCACGTAGAACTAGAACTAGGAAACTTTTGTGGTTTAACTCCGCATTTAATATGGCCGTAAAAACTAATATAGGTAAGGAATTCTTAAAATTAGTTTCTAAGCATTTTCAATCTAGCTATAAGTTCTATAGAATATTTAATAGGAGAAGGCTGAAGGTTAGCTATTCTTGTTTCAAAAAGTTCGCCCCTTTTATTAACCAGCATAACACAAAAATTATTTCAGACAATTACAGTGCCGAATATAATCTGAGGAACTGCAACTGCAAAGATGAAACTTGCTGTTGGTTGGAAGGAAAATATCTTGGAAAAGGTATTTTTTATAGAGCCAAAGTGCAAGTAGATAGTTCGCAAGAATATAAAGCATATACAGGAGCTTCAGAGAATTCATTCAAGACTCGATTCTATTACCACCGAAATTCTTTCCGATACCCCAGGAACAGGACAGCAACTAGTCTTGCAAAGCATGTCTGGAAAATGAAAGAGAATGACACCCGTCCTTTCAATGTCACCTGGAAAATTCTAGAAGAAGCATCAGTATACAGACCGATGTGATGTCTGTATTGTTGCCAGTGGTGTCCACCTTGGACCCATTTGCTCTGGTAGTCTTGTGTATTAGGAATAGTCCCATCTGTGCGATTGATGTAGCCTGGTTAGTTGCTGTACAATCTTTTGTGCCATGCACACAAAAAGATTGTTGTTCAGCAGCTGCCCTTTCAACGACACGTTGAAAGGACTGGTTTTTAGTGCGTACTACATGTGCGTATTTCCGTTTAGGGGCAGGTGGTACGTGACTCTTTCCTTTTGGCAGGTAGTTTCCACCCTGTTTCATGTTGGTGTGGCAGGGTCTTTGGTGTGCAAAACGGCAGTTTGCACCTCCCTCTCCATGAAGTAGACACCTTCCAAGTAGAATTTACATATTCGTGTGTTCTGTCTCTTTTTAACCTTTTTGTTGTATGTACAGTCAGACTTGCTTCTGTCTTCGGCTGTTTCATCTTTTGTTTTCGTTTTTGCTCCTTTTAGCTGTACTTCCTTCGCTCTTTCACCTCCTTGGTGAAAGAGTCAAGAAACTTTGATGGTGGTAGGGGCACTTGCACTCGGGTGTTCTTTCCTGGTAGGTTTCTCGCTTATACTTTCTTCTTTGTTTCCAAGTGAGGAGAACATCTTTTACCTACATCTGTACCTCTATCTTTGTCATCTTTGCTCTATTCATTATCAAAGATGGCATCAAGGGTGCTGATGCTGGCTCTTATGAGAGCGTAGGAGCGGCATATAATCTCCTACTTCTTTCGCACTATCTGTGCTAAAGTTCTTGAGTAGCCATTGCTCTTCAGTGCAGCTGTGATGATATTGTTTGGGTTATCGCCTTCGGAACAACAGAAGGCTCTCAAAAACAATGTCAGTTCCATGCTCCTCCAGTTTCTGGACATTCTTTTTTTTTTTTACGTTGTGATGGAGGGTAGTGAGGAAATAGAGAAAGTGTGCGAGAGAGAGAGAGAGAGAGAGAGAGTGTGTGTGTGTGTGTCTATATATGTAGACACATTGAGAGGCTGAGAGAAGAGAGGAACAGAGAGAGAAAGAGAGAGAGAGTATGTGCGTGTGTATTTGTGTGTGTGCGCGTGTGTATGTGTGTGTGTGTGTGTGTGTGTATTTAGAAAGATCGAGAGGTTGAGAGAAGAAAGACGGTGTGATGGAAAGAAGTGAAAAGACAGAGAGAGAAAGAGAGAGAGAGAGAGAGAGAGGGGGGGGAGTATATGTCTATAATATAGATTGAGAGACGGAGAGAAGAAAGATGTTGTGATGGAGTGAAGTAAAGAGATAAAAAAGAGAGAAGGAGTGTCTATATATTTAGAGATAGAGAGAAGAAATAGAGAGAGAAAGTGAGAAACGAAGAAAAGAAGTGATGGCTTCTGGTTTGCAAACTCCTGAAAAGAATCGACTTGGATAGGGAGTACAAATATATGCCTATCTGTGACTATGGAATGCTGCAAAACTAGGAATAACACACACACACACACACACACACACACACACACACACACACACATACACACACACATACATATATATATATGTATATATATATATACAAATACATATATATGTGTATACAAATACACACACACACACACACACACACTTACATATATATATATATATATATATATATATATATATATATATATATATATATATATATGTGGTCTGTTAAAGTCTGTCATACCGGCCATGATGAAATACCACAAGGTATAGAAAATACGTATTCGCCTTTATATATTTAATCCTTTATATTGAACACTCAATATTTCATCTATTCAATAAGACATAGTCCATATATTCAATAAGACACTCAATACTTTATTTCATTGTACCATCCATTTTTATTTTATATTATATATAGTATATTATTTTATATATTGTATATTCCATATTCTATATCCCACATTGGTTTTGCAGGAATATAAATAAAACATAAAAAACAGACAGTGTTGGAACTCTTTTAAACAAAATAATATATATATATATATATATATATACATATACAGGATTTGGACAACATAATGGAAACACCTAGCATCATAGCATCATAATTTTGAAATATCTATAAAACCGTCAAAAGCTTGTTTATTTTTGTTTTTTTATTTTATATTAGCGTTGCTTAATATGTTTTGCTAAAATTATTGTTTCTTTGCAGATATCATCAGAAAAAGCTAATTAAAATTCTTTGAAATGACAGATCTTTCGGACTTTCAAAGAGGTCAAATTGTTGGTGGTCATGTGGCGGGCGCTAGCGTAACGAAAACGGCCGAAATATTTGGTGTATCAAGAAGTACAGTCTCGAAAGTAATGACAGCTTTGAGAAAGAGGGAAAAACCTCTTCGTCAAAACCAAAACTTTTAGATAGGGACCATCGGACTGTTACGCGAATTTTTAGAAAGGATCACAAAAGTACAGCTCCCAAAATTGCTGCAGAGCTTAATGACCACCTCGAGAACCCAGTTTCCACAAAAACTGTTCGCCGAGAGCTGCACAAAGCTGGATTTTATGGGAGGGCAGCAATCAGAAAATCACAACTTTCAAAAGCAAATGTTACAAAGCGCTTAGAGTGGAGTAAAAACCTACAGAAATGGTCCCTAGAGCAGTGGAAGAATGTTATTTTCTTGGACGAGTCATCCTTTACCTTATTTCCGACCACCGGCTGAATATACGCGTGGAGACAGCCAAAAGAAGTATTTGACCCAGACTACCTTCTTCCAACTATTAAACATGGAGGAGGATCAGTGATGATTGGGGGGCGGGGGCGGATATTTCTTAGAAATCCGCCGGCCCAATGGTTTCCCTTCATGGCAGAATTAATAGTCAAGACTATTTAAGTATTTTATCTGATCCGGAGGGAAACGCAATCTTTCAAAATGATAATGCACCAATTCACACAGCTAAAGTTGTTACTAAACGGCACAAGGAACATTCTAGTGAAGTTGAACAAGTGTATATAGACACATATATGCATATTTATATGCATAAATATATTTACACATATACATGTATATATTAAAAGCATACATATATAAATATCTATGTAAATATATGTCCACATGCATACATGCATACATACACACAAACACACACATGTAGCCTAGCACATGTAGCACACGCGATCGCAAGACCTGGTGGTGCATGGTGTTCTTGAGCGAAACACTTCATTTCACGCTGCTCCATTCTGGTGAGTGCCGTCTTGCTCAGGGTGATTGTTTTCATTTCGGTCACTCACACCCAACAGAAACCAGGAAACCGGTGGCATGATTCCTAGGACTCAAGACAGAAATGACCAAGACTGGATGATGATGAGAGGGTATATGCGCGTGTATGTGGATGGAATTGATGGCGCTGGATATGTTGTAATATATATATATATATATATATATATATATATATATATATATATATATATATATATATATATAGAGAGAGAGAGAGAGAGAGAGAGCAGTTGTATACTGTCAACTTAATGTGACAGTTCCAATAAGGGAATCATACTGCTGCTATTTAGCCCTAGGAAGCTGGACTGCTTCCTGTTGGCCTTGACACATTTCCTCTGTCCTTATATTTGCGAGGGGGAGACAAGCACCCCCACCCAGCCTAGTCTGCATTCAGGGACATGTTTCTGAGTCATTGCGTGTCATCAGCCTGAAGTAGCCAACCAGCTGGCTGAAGATGCCTGTCAACCTCTCGCAAATATACATATTTCTAGTGAGAATACAGTCATTATTTACAAAAATTAGAAATGGTCGTGCTACTCCAGGCTGATGACGAGCAATGACTCAGAAACATGTCCCTGAATGCAGACTAGGCTGGGTGGGGGTGCTTGTCTCCCCCTCGCAAATATAAGGACACAGGAAATGTGTCAAGGCCGACAGGAAGCGGACCAGCTTCCTTGGGCTAAATAGCAGCAGTATGATTCCCTTATTGGGACTGTCACATTAAGTTGACAGTAAACAACTACTTTATCGTAACACTGCTGCTTAAGTCTCTCTGTGAGATTTATAATTAGGTCATTTCTAATATATATATATATATATATATATATATATGAGTGGATAAATGAAAGGAAAAGGCGTTAGACACATTTAGTAGGAATTACATGTATTATTTAAAACATGGCATGGAGCCGAATCAAACTGTTTTAGATAACGATGATAATAATGTGTGTGTGAGTGTGTGTGTGTGTGTGTGTATGTGTGTATGTGTGTGTGTGTGTGTGTGTGTATGTGTGTGTGTGTGTGTGTGTGTGTACGCATGTGTGTAAGGCGTAGTATAGTGACAATAGCGTCAACGACACATGGCTGAAGGATGGTCATGATGTCGCACCGTGGACGAATTTTCTACCTAATTCAGTGAGCTCAGGTGAGTACATTTCGCACTTTTCACTACCCTCTAAGAGTGAAAGCAATCACCTCTGCTTCAATCGGTATAGCTTTGCGTAGACAACCACATGGTTATGCATACTTCAATTTTACAATCATAATGGATCTGTTTCCGGTGTTGATGCTACAATCATGTTTTTTTTTTGTTCTGCGGAAAATTGCAATGCCGCATCAAACACAAATGTATGTTGCAATTAGAGTTGTATGTTTCATTGCTAACTTCATCTATGAGAGATCTAGCTCAGAACATCCCACACATCCCACATGTAACACTTCACAAATTGTACTTGCCAATGTGTTTTGCCTGCAGGAATTTCTTCTATTGTATTCTCAAGAATAGAATACATTTTGGTTACGTACAGCATGAGACACGCACGGCAAGCTATTAAAATTATTATTATTATTATTATTATTTATTATTATTATTATTATTATTATTATTATTATTATTATTATTGTTGTTGTTATTATTATTATTCTGTTGATAATGTCAATAGACGACAAAGAAGTTGTTGTTGTTGTTGATGATGATGATGATGATGATGATGATGATGATGATGATGATGGGGGTGGTAATGTTGTGTTGGTGTGGTCGACGATGTTCGTGATGAAGAAATTGAGGGAGATGGAAGTGGGCGGTTGATAGACAACTAATTGTAAGATGATAATGATAATGATAAAGGGGAGGAGGGGGAAGCAAGTGAAGAGGGATGAATGCGAATAGAGGAAGAATGGGAGAAGACAATGATGGACTGCAATGATTAATTCAATAAATGTTTTATGGTGGCAAAAATAAATTAGTGAGTTCACGTTATTTAGAGATGACGAGTGGATTCTCAAAGATGAAAACCTAGGATTTTAAAGACAGATAAGTTTCCGATTGAAACCATTTTCACCTAAATAACATTGTTGTTTGTCTTGGAAGGAAACATACGCTATACTTATGAAAAACACCTGCGATATTTTTATATCCATAAACCAAAAGGATACATAAGATATGAATAATCAGAAAGAAAATATTTTGAAGAAGAACGACTGACTGGAACACGTACATTAAAATTGATTTCCTTTAATAATCTTTCATTATATATATATATACAATGAAAGAGACGGAAGATGGAAGATACGAGAATGCTTATTAATCACTACAATTGTTTTGATCCATCTAGCATCTATCCCTCACGGGTGGGATACGTAACTAGTTTAGGAATATCCGACAGTGTAGACGTGTCTCTTCAAGTAATTACAAGATGTATCCCTTTAAAATAACGACTGTCCCGCAACATATCTTCTTGGTTTGTGAATAAAAAAGTAGAAAATTAAAGGATACAGCTTCATTTTTATTTAAAATTAATAATAAATAACATATGTCAAAATATTCCTTAATCTTCTCAAAATAGAAGATTAATTATGAAAGCCATATTCATTGCAGAACAATACCAAAATCAACAGGCAAGCAACACACTTCAAAAAATTAATACCTAGCTGCTAACATAAATATCTAACGGTCAAAAATCTCTAGCAGGAAAGCCTACATAAATCCAACCAGCATATATGAAACAACACAGACTCCAAATACATTGAAGTCTTGGAAATGAGATTCTGAAGCCTTGGAAATGTCGAATATAATAACAGAACTTTACTGTCCCCAATAAATTGTAAGAGGTTAATAAAAATACAGTCTAAAATATAAAAGATAGAAGTTGAATATGGTCATGCATAAAAGAAAAGCTTTTCCCAATTTAATGAAGCATGCGAAAAAGAAGAGGTTTTCAATACTTGTTATATACACGTCAGTATGTATGCTTGTATTAAAATTAAATTCCAAGTAAATAGATATGTACTGAGCCCACTATTCAGTCAATTTTCATTGCTTTATGCATTTTGAAATACTTCCTTTACAAATATACATAAATATATATGTTAGTGCATGCATGTACAATATATATGAATGTGATGCATGTAAAAGCACAGGTATAAGCATGTGTGCGCGCGCGTGTGTTTGTGCACCTAAGTGAAGTCTCGTAGCGTAATGACTTGTGTGCTGACCCCACGCTCATTAAGGTTTGATTTCTAGAATGGACAACGCATTGCATCTTTGAGCAAGGTACATCATTTGCCACTCTTCAAGTCTACTCTGTTGAAAACGTGTATCAGTCTAAGGCTGATACAGTTTTTCCTCTCTCAATGAGTTACATCTTTGATATTGCGCAAGGTAAATGATGGGAGAACCAAGAGAATGTCTACGTCAGCTTACAAATACAGAGACACTTATTAGCGAAACTACGGTGCATATTAGCAGTCGAAAATAGCTGGATACAAATGCAATCTCAAGTTTTCTATGCAGCAGGATTTAAACTAAATATGCTGTATAATTAACTGCAGAAATAAAAAAATAAGCAGATGTACTAATCTCCGTATTCGTTGTAATTGTCTTGGATATCCACACTTAGATATTTATAATCCAGCGAAACCAACCCAGGATTTACCCAATTGATGAATTAGAATAGGATTGCTCACTTTAAGTAATCCTAGGTGCTCCTTACAAGGTGATGCAGTTAGCCAGAAACCGGATTATAACAGAGGTCATACGGTACCCGCCTCGATAATTTATCCTTATCCAACTGAAAATTTCACCAATAAAACGAAAAGCGAAAGCCATTTCAATATTGCTTTGATTTTCTTTCTTGCACACACGTGCGTGTGTGTTTAGCAAAGACAATCAAAGCTATATTGGAATAGCTTCCGTTGTTTGTTTTATTTGTGAAACTTTCAGTGTCCGTTTATTTGAGTGCAATACTATACAATTGACAGAATAACAAATCTTGACTAACTAAAGCAAACATGTCAAATTTGTAAATTTGTATAACATTGACATCTACGATGTGGCATCAAAAAGTTCCCTAATTTGTTATGTTTAATAAAAAAAATAATAACTTATTTATCTAAATTTTAACAGCATCTCCTCCGAAACAGTCACCTTGCGCAGTAATACACTGGTCCCAGTATTCTTGTGACCTTTGGAATTTGGCCACTCGGCATACTGTCTCATAAGTTTTACAACTAGCTCTCATTCCGCACGCAACTGTGTGCTGCCATCTGTTGGCGCGCTACAGAATAAATCTTGGAACTCTTTGATACCACATCGTACACTTGAAAAACAAGAGATACAGGGGAGCACGCGAAAATTTATTTTCCCACGAGAGTTCCAGACCCCAGTTATGAACTCAATTGCATACAGCCAGTCAGAGCTCAGCTATCAAACTAACTTATGAGCGCATAACAAGTGATGGGCGATAAGATAAGTCCAGCTCTCTGCTCTTCCCATGGCCCTAACACTAGAAACATCTTTCATATCACGCTTTGGGTGCATCCAGGCGGTTTTATATTTATTTTTCTGCTTAAACAGAGTGTTGGTAACAACCAGATTATTCTCAGTACAAAAGGTAAAAAGAGCTACTCCATTTTTATTACATTTTCTAATGCCATATTGGCCATGAAATGTAATCATTTCCAAATCTTACGCTGAAATTTCCCAATATATCCAGCTTGTCAGAAATTGGTACTTTCCTCAATAATTATACTAGATCATCTTAAATTTGTCCTAGTTTCGTCAGAATGAGACATTGTTGGTGCATAAATACTGACAACGGTAAGAAACCTACCTTTTGTCAGTTTTATACGGCATGACATGGTCAGTTCAAATATACCTCTTGGAAATTCTGCAATGGAGGATACTAATGAATTATTGAGAGAAAACCCAGCACCAGATTCTCTACGCTGACTCTCAGGTAGGCCTCTCCAGAAGATGGTATATCCACAAGTAGGCTCACTTATTTGACCCTCACCGTAGAGATGAGTTTCAAAGGGTGCAACTATATCAAGGGAATATTATTTAAGCTCACATGCAATAAGTGCAGTACGCCTTTCTGGCCTCTTATTGAAATTATCCAACAGCCAAAATTCAGAGGATGTTTACTTTTACTTCTTTTTGAAGATTGTTTGACCACAGTGGCCGGATGACGACCGGGCCCAGCCTGTGACACATTGGGACACCTGTCGAGCCAGACATGTTCCCCTGAGGTTTCGAAGCCTATTTTTGCCATTTACTGAATCTGTTTGAGATATTTCAAAGTAAGTTGCAAGTGCATTTTTAATTTTCTGCCAACCAATTCAATGATTTTACTAAGATTTGATGTACAAGAAGTTTCTGTACAGATGAATAATTTTCAGCGGGTGTAGCACTGCACTACCCCAGCATATTGGCTCAAGAAGACTTTCGCTCGCTGGTGTGACATGAGAATTGACTAAACCGGGAACTTCCAAGGCCTCAGGCTTTATTTTGGAGATTTCTTTCTCCTAGGTAGATTACCAACTAAGGTTAAAGAGCTTCTACCTGCCCATGAGGTAGACTATCCCGTGCCAGACACCAAACCGACAGCCAAAAGCTCCGTAGAGTGATTAAATGTCATTCTGGGGTCTGACGATATATAAATATCTACACATACTTGTTGGATGACCGTTAACTACTCATGACTCCCTCCACCCTTTGACGGGTCTTACTTTTCGTCCCGCAGGGTGGCCAACAATCCCAGTGAGTACCCGATTTCTCTCATATGTCTAGAAAGCATTGCTGTGAATGAGGTAGCAAATATTAGGCGACATTATGAGACGCACCATTGTGAAAATTTTAGGACATTTACTGGACAAGCAAGAAAAGATAAAGTTGATCGATTGAAGTCTAGTTTTGGAAAACAAACGTCATTTTTTAAAAACAGAAAAGGCAAAAATGTGGCAAATACAATTGCCAGCACTGAAGTCTTAAAGCGCGTCGTTGAAAAGATGAAACCTTTTATAGATGATTATTTTTTTAAAGACTGCTTATTGGCAGTGTTGGATAATGTTTGTCTAGAAAAAAAGTTTTTATTTCAAACTATCAGCCTGTCTCCGAGGATGGTCACACGGTGGTTTGATGTTAAAAATCAATTAATCAACGCCTGCAGTGAATTACAATATTTTTCAATTGCAGTAGAAGAGAGTACACACTTAAATGAACTGCACAACTTGCTGTCTTTGCGAGGAGTGACTTCAACTTTTCAGATCTTTGAAGAATTTATTCAGTTAATTCCTATGAAGAAAACCGTAACCAGAGTAGACATCTTTGAAGCTTTGTTGAAAATGATATCAGAAATTAAATTTGATTTTTCGAAGTTAATTGGCGTCACAACTGATGGTGCACCTCGAGAAGGTGTACCAAGTCTTTGAAATTTAAGAATGTTATGGATATTGTGAAGGCCGTGAATCTGATCCTATCTCGTGGATTAAATCATCGTCAATTTAAACATTTTGCTAGATACTGAGCCAGAATATGGTGACCTTGCTTATTTCTGCGAGGATCAATGCTAAAAAGAGTACTTGCCTTACACAAAGAGGTGGTGATATTTCTCGAAAGCAGACGTGCGGATAGTTCACATTTTCGAGATCCTGATTGGCTTGCAACTTTGAAAAAGATGGCACCTTCGTTTGGAAGAACTTATCAGTGTGAGCAATTATTTTCTAAATCGAAGCAAACTAAAAACAATTTGAGAACAAGATTAACTGATATACTTATTGATAATATCTTGCTCTTGGCACCAAGTTTGAAGCCTAATGTTGAGAAACTTTCTGGGAACAAAAAACATCACGTTTCCCATTAATTTTGGGCTGTTATATATTTTTGAGATTTTTTTGAACAAATGATTCCAACGAAGTCTTAGATTGAATAAATGATGTTTTTCCATTACTACATTCATCTGTGGTTAATACACTCGTGTTTAAAATTTAGCTTGTGTAATTTTCCATAATTATTCTTTGTGGCCTTCATCCGGCCCGCTATCCGTCATTAATACTCGATCCGGCCCGTGGAAGCAAAGAACTTGCCGACCCCTGCGTTAAAATCACTCTATTTCTCGCCTAATATCCAAATTAATGTAGACTATATCTAGATCTATTCAGCAAAACGAAAGGAATTGCTGGCATCATAATTAATAGCTACTAATGATTAAAATCTATTATAAAATAAACAGAAATCAATTAGAACATAAGAACATGCTCACTAGTTTTCCGATTATATGAAGGGTCAGAAATTAAACTGGATTTTCGAATTTCCGTTTAACTGTCTTATTCTGTAGCTATTTATTTCAAATGTCCATATTGAACAATAACAATGTGGAAGATGAAGGGAAGTTAGCGTTTAAAGACACCATAAAGTTTCAACTATAACAAAACTACAATAAATACAAATTGTAAGAATTAACAGTCAGGCTAACTAATTGCCGACACAAACCGTAACTACTTTCTTCGGATCTTATGTTCGTTTTTATAACCGCTCGTTATTTTTGCTCAATAAAAAAAAAAGATTATTTGGAGTATAATTATCCAAGTCTACCACTTCCTCTTTCCGGTCAATTTCATCTATTACTGATTGAACTTTTTTACTGCATTTTTTTTCTCTCTTATTTTTTATTTTATTTTATATATTTACTGGGTTTTTTGTGTGGATGGATGCTCTCTGAGAAAAACATTGATATAGAATTAAAGCAATATAAAAACCGAATAATAAATATTTCAATTATTTATATTCCTTGAGTATTTATTTATTCCGGAGTTGTGCTTTGCGACAAAATGACTTGATCTGAAATTGCATGTTAAAACTGAAAGAATTACACCACAGGTGAACTATGATTTGTTACTTAAATGGTTTTTTTAAAATTATTTTCTGGGGAAGAAGGAGGGACAGTGCCCATGGCCTGCGCGCGGCCGTTGTGATTAATGCCGTTAATGTTCTTGGATCATTTAAAAAAGACATGAGCGAAGTGAGTTCTAAAGGTTTATCTTCTGGGAAGGAAGAATTGGGGTAGTACTTCGGGCAGATCTTGATTGGAATAAAAGGAAAGGAGGAGAGACAAGCGGATCCGTAAGTCTCGAGTGAAGCTGGTATGAGCTCAGATAATTAAAGTAACGACACAAAAGGAAACCAGAATAAAGAGGTTGGAGCATGTCAATGAATAACTTTATGCCACGCGGCGTTGTGACTATTTTGGGGACATGCTTTAGGATCTCCGTGCCTGCGGCAGCAGCAGTCCTGTTCCAAATATTGGAGCAATACTTCACAGGGAACCTCACATGAGCTCTATAATGTCAATAACTTCTGTTTCTCTCTCTCTCTCACACACACACATATTCAATTTATATGTTTTATAGTAGTTTGTGATACTATAAAATATAAAATAGTTATTCTTGTTATTATAAGTCAGTAATATGGTACTGGGGCTGTAACCAGTTTAATTAAACTTCTTTTAAACCACAATTCGTAGTCCAGTTACTTTCTCTATAACAGTCTTTTATTTTTCCTTTTCTTGACTCCCGTAACAAGTGGGCGAACCACATCGTTTACAATGTTTCTTCTTCTTCTCAACATCTACAATATTTGGCTTATTGTGTTCTACTTTTCATTCGGCTTGTATATGAAAGTTCCATAACACTCTCACTTCATCGTTTTGAGGATCTTCATTTTTCTATCCCCCCCACCAAATGACTACAGCTCTTTCCTGTGCATGCAAAAATGAATTTCTTTCAAAATTTTAGTGAAGTATAGCTGCAATATAACCATACCTATAATTTTTGTCTTCATTTTGAATTAACAGTGAACATTCTGATTCGACGTTAGTACTAGCTTTAACTGATTCATTGTGCATTCTACATTTAGTAAATAATCCTGCAGACCTATCATATTCTTGATCCAATTCACCCGTAAGACCTGCTCCTGTACCACTAAAATCACTTGCTCCTGTTTCTTCCTTCTATACTTCTTTCTTTTTTTTTTAGCCTAAATCAGTTACACTTTATCTCCTTTCGTTTTGAAAAACACTAAATAAAGCTCATTTTCATCAATGATTAATTTACTTTTTTTACACATATCACTGTCTTCTTTTCATGACCACAAAGGTTGTAAATAGTCCTTTACGTATTACCTCTTTAAGGAGTCTATATTTAAAAAACAGAAGCCTAGTCATGTTTATGTTTGTTCCATTATCTCTTCGACACTGATTAATACTCCTCCTACTTCTGCTCTTTTCTACTATAACCTGTCCACATCTGATTAGGGTGCTTGCTTCTTTGCATTGTGAGATACTTCGTCTTTCTGTTCATATTTATACATCACCTTTCTCCCACTCAAATTTTCCCTCAAGTTGATTACTTGTATGACATTTCCCGCATTATATTTATGTTTTAAAATATTCATTCAACAAAAGTATTCTTTACTGAGGACTTTTCCGTTTTTATACTTTCGACCTTATCCCTTTCTAGTATTCTTCTACATTTCATGATTTTATTGTTTCACCATCAGGTAGATCTTCCATTTCAACTCGATCATAGCACATTTCTCGATTTCGCATGTCAGCCCAATGTCACTATTAAATATTCTTATGGTTTACAGTAAGGAATCCATTGAATTCTAAGCTTTGCTATAAGGTTTTAAATAACCCATAAACAAGAATTTACTCACTTTCCCTTATGCAGGAACATCTACTTAGAATGCTCAACAGATGTATATTTCATCATCATCATCATCATCATATTATTATTATTATTATTATTATTATTATTATTATTATTATTATTATTATTATTATTATTATCATTATTAAGGCGGTGAGTTGACAGAATTGTTATCACGCCAAGCCAAATGCTTAGTAGCATTTCGTCCGTCTGCATGTCCTGAGTTCTAATTCCGCCGAGGTCAGCTTTGCCTTTCATCGTTTCTGGATCAATAAAATAAGTACCAGTGGAGTACTGGGGTCGACGTAATCGACTTATTCTCCTCCCCGAAATTGCTGGACTTGTACCAAAATTTGAAACCCTTATTATTTTTATTACTATTAATCGCTTAACTTCTGATTAATCTATGTCTATGTCACGTCTCAGCTCCATCTATGCAGCTTAACGATGCAACACTTTCCTCATCACATGAGTTTTTCCAAGTATTGTGGCTATCTGAATACTTCCTAAGAAGTTAGTTATTTGTAGCCTTTGATGTCAGAATACCGCTCTTTTTGAGATGGTTTCAAGCGCACCAATCACAATAGGTACCACACTTACTTCTGGAGTTCTATCTATCTTTTTCACTTCCAATCTCGCCTTCTGTCTTAATATTTATGGTCTCAGGTCCATTCATTGGACTCCATTAGGAGCGTGATCGGTCATGTTGCAGATTTTTGCCTGCGTATATTGGCATATCCCACAAGAGTTTCATCTGATCATTCTCTGCTACCGAAAAAGGTTGGTGCTCATATCACTTATTGGAACATTCTAGCCCATATTTCTTGCACATCTTCCAATATATTCGCACTGCTACTTTGTCATGCCATTTTTGTATTCCTTTTGGACTAGTTTTGAGCATCCACTAATTATATGTCTAACTGTCAAAGATGGTTTTCCACAAAGGTGAATCTGCTGTTTTATCAATGCTACACTTAATAGTGTTTTTGAATTCTTCTTTCACTTCATGGAGTCAGGGTGCTCTGTTGTTGTGCTTGGCATTCCGTGACGAGATCTCACTCCAAAACGAAATTGCTTCTTCGGGATCAGGTAACTGATCTCTTCCATCCAGAGTCTCGTAGAACAGCCTCTGATTTGTTTTAAACAGTTAGTTTTGTTTAAACTGTAGACATCTTTCCTAGTATCGTTTGATCTTAACTGCACTCGTTTTAACCTTTTGTTTTAATAAATGCGATATAATCAGAATGCCCCTCTCTGCTACATAATATTTCTTATTCATGTAATTCTGCTCTCTTTCATTGAGCCTCATATTTTAACATAAGCAGTGGTATACATGAAAGAATTAAATTCAGTGTTATCCTTAACTGGAAATTTCATGACAACTTCATTCGCTTGCCTGAATTCCGATCTTAACTTTACTCTATCACATGACTTCAATGATGGTAACCTTTTCCCTTCCTCAAGTAACATTAATTCCAGAATTCTTTCGCAGAGAGTACCTAGTTCCGGGCAAATTTCTTCCGGTGACTTTCCATTTAGAGGTACATTAATATCTTCTATATATTGTAGACACCCTCTCTCCATGTCCCAGCTTTCTCGATTCTCCTATTCTATGTACATTTCTTCTGGGCCAGTAGTTCTTTGCAGTTCCATTCCCACTTGCATTATTATCTTCTTTTGTTCTATTTTCTCTGATCACGTTTTGATCTTAGTTTGCCTAATCTGATCAGCTAACCTTTGTCCACTCACATCTTTCAGTTCTTCACACTGATATTTTTTTCCAGAGCTCTAGTAACCTTTTCCTATAGCTTCTGATTTACTCCTAATACAACAGTTGAACAATAATTTGTTCTCTTCCGTCCATTTTAATCTCCTTTGTTGCAGGGGTTCGGCAGTAGTTTAATTACAACCGGATCTGCGCTGCTGTTTTGTAGGAAACCTACCGGATGCGAAACATTCGCTAAGGGGATGAACCTAGGATTTGGGGATTTCGCGATTTCCGGTACAAAGCTTTTTGGTACAGGTGATGTGGGTGGGAATCGGTGGATGCACCGCTAGCAAGCAGGTTTCCTCACATTGAGTAAAAAGATAGCAAAACACAAAACAGGCAAGATGAGAGAACAACTCTAAACTAAATTTTGCTAACGACGATAAGGAAAAGAGAAAAAAAACATTTGCATCTACTTGCATATTGACATAATAGTCCTAGTTTAGACTAGAGTGCGTAAAACCCAAATGAAACAACTTCGATGTAAGAGTTTTTAATAATAAACGCCATTTCAAGACGGCGAGCTGGCAGAAACGTTAGCACGCAGGGCGAAATGCTTAGCGGTATTTCGTCTGTCTTTACGTTCTGAATAAAAAATTCCACGGAGGTCGACTTCGCCTTTCATCCTTTCGGGGTTGATAAATTAAGTACCAATTGCGCACTGGGGTAGATCTAAACGACTGGCCCCCCTCCCCCAAAATTTCGGGCCTTGTGCCTAGAGTAGAAAAGAATAATAAACGCTATTTGATGGGCAGCGACAATTTCCAACGTTGAAGAAAGGAAGAGAGAAAAACAACCTTCAACTATACATTGATCTACACTACTAGTATAAAAAGATTCCAACGATGTAGAAGAGAGAGCATGAGAAAGAGAGAGAGTAGGAAAGAGAGAGACAGTACAATATAAATGTCCAATTTTCTAAAATTGAATAGTAAGATAGCAAAGCCAGCACGCCGGACAAAATGCTTTGCGGTATTTCATCCGTCTTTAATTCTGAGTTCAAATTCCATCGAGGTAGACTTTGTTTTTATCCTTCTAGCGTGGATAACACAAGTACCAGATGAACTCTGAGGGTCAATGTAATCGACTTCCCGTCCCCACGAAATTACTGGCCTTGTGTCAAGGTGATGTAAGGCAGCGAGCTGGCAGAATCTTTATCACGCCGGGCATAGTTCGAGTACTCCCGAGGTTAATTTTGCCTTTCATCCTTTCAGGGTTGATAAAATAAAGTTGCAGTAAAGTACTGGGGTTGATGTAATTTACAATCCTCCTAAATTAAAACTGCTGGTCTCGTGACAAAATTATAACAATTATTATTATCCACTGCACACCTATGAAAAACAGGCATATTCTACTTGCTGAAACAGAACTTTTACCAGAAATACTCGGATACAGGTTTCTTCTTATAGTTTGGAGTATTCTATTATCGAGATTGACAAAAGAAAAATAAGGTCTGTTTTCTATATTTAAATTTTTTTTCTCTTACGTCACCAACAAAAGAATGCCCGTGAATATGTCATGCTACGCTCCTCCTTTAGAGGTAATTGAAAATGTACAAAATATTACATTTCGTTTAGAAAACAAGCAAAATGCAATATTATTTTAATTGTAGCGTAAAATATATAATAGTAAACAAGTAAACACAAACTAAAATAAAACACGAAATTTTAAATTTCGCTTCGGCTGCAAACCTGGACCGCGAAAAATGGTCTTGTAATAACGTTCTTTCCAAAAAAAAAAAAAAATTCCTCGATATAAAGCATTTTTCTGGAGGATCGAAAGCCTGGAACGTCTCGTACTTCGAGTCAAGGCCAGCCTTTCATAGTCAATTACAGATATTTGTGAGAGAAAATAAATGATTACTCTCTGTCTTGCCACACACACAAGTTACCTTCCTCTATCTTAACAAGAAGTGAAGTCAACCCTGGCAGATATTTTTAGTGAAATATCCCTCAATGGGAGAAAAAGAACGTGTAGCAATATGTCATCCTTAAACGGGTCGAAGCACAAGCATAAATAGTGCGCGATGCAGCTACCTATAATCTGGCTTCGCAGCATTTGGGAAAGAGGAACACAAAGATCACAGTGAAGGACATCGATGATGATTTCGACCCCTGACTTGTTAACTTCATAGTACGATATAGCAGATGGTCAGTACAGATCTAACATTTGGCGATATGTCATCGGGAGGGACCACTAAGGATATGCGAGTCGTCATAACTCCACGAGACTATAAAACAAAACCAGAACAGTGTCCTGTAGAGGGTAATATCAAGCCCACGAGTCAGAAAATGAAATTTCCTCATTCTCATAACTAGGTGAGCCATAGGAGTCAAAATCTCACTCTCTCAGAAGCAACAGATGAAAACTAGAAGTCAACCACAGCAATAAAAAATAATACCAAACAACCAGGAAGTATCTCCTCATAACAATACTAACCCATTCACTTATGAAAATGGAAACAAGACTAAGGTCAAGGGAGATAAGAAAACTTATGCTCAACAAAAGAAAAAAGGAAAACACCGGAAAATTATCCAAAAGTAAAGGTATACAAGAAAGCTATGAAAATTTTCTCCACCATGTAGGAATCAAATTGTTATGAAGGAGAATCAATGTTATGCGAGGAGAAATCAACCCCCGTCCAGAATAAAATAAAATTCACAATCATAGATTAGCAAGAAAAACAAAGTTCTAATAAGAGTCATGTATAATATATAAAATGAATATTTAAACGAATAATGGATCACATTTTAACACCATAACAAAGACTATAATTATGCGAATTCGGTTTGTGAAAGGCAACAATTGTCCATGCAGCAAGTCTCCTTTCTTTCCGTGACATTCATGTCAGTCAAAGGAAAGGTAAGAGCCAATACAGCTCAGCTTCGATATCAAGAGAATCAACAAAAGAAATGTATTTATTTATTAATCTATTAACATGTGCATATTGATATGTTGATGGATCAATCAATTAATCTATCTAAGCGTTCCTTAATTGTTTGCGGAACTAGTTTTCCTACCCTAAAAAATAAAAGCAATTCATGTATTAAAATGTATGAGCCTGAGTGTTAGCTGTTCTAATCTTATGAATTTATTTTTCTTCACGGGTTTTCAAGGAAAATAAACCGCTGTTAAATGTCAGTTTCCTTTTGATTGCAATGTATAGATTATTGAAAGTATGAAAATATATTTGTTTTATCGTTTCATAAGAGACTTCCATTGAAGGTTTATATGCATGACATCTCATGGTAGCCTTAACACCAGAACTTGTCAATTTGTAAAATATAAATATCATCATGATTAGTTGCTTTCCAACTAATTTTATATGAAAGAAATTTAATATCATCTACCTCATAAACAAACCGCCTAAGCAAATTAAACAACTGAAGACCCGTGGCGAGATGAACACTTGTTGATGTAATTGCTTACCCCAGACTGACTAGTTATTATTTCTCAGACTCTCCAAACAATTTTCTACATCAAACCTGCATAGCAAATACTTTCAGGTTGTTTACTTCGATTCTTCAATAATTTTATATATTAGGTTCCACTACATGGCGTGGAAACTAAATGCAGTTACATCCACACATCTCCGTATATATATATATATATATATATATATATATATATATATATATATATATATATATATATATATATATATATATATATATATATATATATATATATATATATAATTCCAACGTTTCACTGTTTGCGAAGTTGTCACAGTACATTAAACAAAAGTTTAAAAAAAGAACGAAAAATCTCTCACTATCTGCCCTTCCGTTTTATTAGTGTTGGGTTTTTTTAGTATAAGGAACGGTTAATATACCAAAATATTTGGTGAGCTGGTGTGAAGTACTTTAATAAGATGTAATGGGTAACATATATATTTGTACATTATATATGTGAGTGTTTATATGTATATATTTGCACAGACATACAGAAGATACTGTTATGTTTTTATTAATTTACACAGCTGGTCTATAAACGATTATTTTGTTGATGGAAGATGACCACCGCCAACAAAATTGCATTGCATTATATTTAATTGATTTCTAATATTGGCACAAAACCAATAACTATTCGAACGATTAAATCAACAGTAGTGATTGGCTGCTACTTATTTCATTTTCCCCTTCTTCAGACGGGAAAGAAGAGTCAACTCCGACCGTATTTGAACTCAGAACATTAAGTATCGTAATTCAACATGAATATCATTTGTACCCAGCAGTCTACCGAGTCAGCCATTCACTGTCAGTACTATAGTACAATGTATTATTGTGTATTGTGTTATAAAGAAGTGCAAGGCCCAAAAGTCTCCAGTTAGTCCTTTACGCTTTGAGGTAAAATCTTGAACGTATTGAATATAACTCCAGACAGATCGTGTAATCGAACAGCGTCGGCCGGTTATTGTCATATTGAATAAATAAGAGAAAGAAATGCTGTCAGATCATTGATGCAGCTATACCAAATAACATGAATGTTGTGAATAAAGAGGTTGAAAAAATCACCAAGTACTCTCATTTGAAAAAATTAGAAATGGTAAGATTGTATGGAATACGAGAGGGTAATGTAAAAGTGATACCAGAGGAGATTAGAGCGCTGGGCTCTATCTCATTGAAACTTCAAGACTTCTTCAGGCAACGAGAAATCACATGCAATATTGATGTCTTGCAAAAAGCAGCCTTATTGCGCACGACGTACATCTTAAGGAATGTATGTGTATGAGATCCTTGTTGTAACTTGACAGATGACCGAAAACTCCTGTGCTTTTTTAGCTACACTGCGTTACGAAGAGAAAATAATAATAATAATAATAATAATAATAATAATAATAATAATAATAATAATAATAATAATAATAATAATAATAATAATAGAGCACTCAATGAACAAATGGCAGACAGTGCTACAGCTCCAAACAAAAGAGGGACTTGTGAAAACGAAAGCCATCCCCATTAGAAGAGGAATATTCCAGGGAGACACGCTCTCTCCACTCCTGTTCGGCCTGGCACTCACACCTTTAACAGAATTGCTAAATAGAACTGGATGTGGTTACAAATGCTATGGAAAAGCAGTCAGCCACCTTCTATATATGGGTGACCTAAAATGATATGCAAAAAACGACAAAGAGCTAGAAACACTACTACAGACAGTACACGGCTTTACCAAGGAAATAGAAATGAAATTCGGATTAGAAAAATGTGCCAAAGCAACCCTGAAAAGAGGAAAATTAGTTAAAAGTAGCAATATAACACTAGATAAAGCCAATGAAATAAGAGAACTAGACGAAAGCCAATCATATAAGTATTTAGGAGTCAATGAACTAGATAGGATACAACATACACAAATGAAAGAAAAAATAAAGAAAGAGTACTATAGACGAGTTAGATCAATACTAAAAACAGAGCTCAATGCTAAAAACAAGATAATGGGTATCAACACTTTAGCTGTCCCAGTTATAAGCTACAGCTACAACATCCTTAACTGGACACTAAACGAACTATGTAAAATAGACAGGAAAACAAGAAAAATAATGACAGGATATAGGATGCACCACCCAAAATCTGACATAGAAAGGCTATATATACAACGCACAGTAGGTGGCAGGGGTCTTATACAGCTAGAAAACTATTATAAAATAACCACCATAGGACTGCAAAAATACCTACTCCAGAAGCAAGGGAAACTAATACAAATAGCCACAAAACACGAGCAAAACAAAAAACTGTTTTCAGTATTTAAGGAAGCTGACAAATACAAACAAGAAATCAATCTACCTAACAAATACGAAGAAGAAGAAGAAGAAACAACAAAAGCTATAAAACAAATGAAATCCAAACTAAAACTAGAACAGCAACGGACCATGATAAAACGATGGCAAGAAAAGCCCCTACATGGTAAATACTGGTCTAAACTAAATGCGAAAGAAATAGACAGAGAAAAATCCCAGCAATGGCTGAGAAGCTCAGGACTCAAAGCAGAGACTGAAGGATTTTTAATTGCTGCACAAGACCAAAGCCTCCCCACCAGAAATTACCAAAAACACATAATGAAAAGAAATATAACAAGTAACTGTAGAATATGTGGAGATCGACAAGAAACAATAAATCATATTATCTCTGGCTGCCCAGTCCTGGCTAAGAAGGAATATATTCACAGACACGACAGAGCTGGGACCTATATACACTGGAAGCTATGCCAACATATGGAATAGCAACAGAAAAAAGATGGTATAAACACACGCCAGAAAAGGTCACAGAAAACGAGAAAGCAACCATACTCTGGGATATGCCAATACACACAGATAGAGAAATTAAGGCAAATAGACCAGATATAGTTGTCAAAGATCATGAAGAAAAAAAATGCTTTCTAATTGATGTATCAATACCAGCAGATGACAACGTTTCTCTAAAAGAAATGGAAAAACTTTCAAAATACAAAGACCTGGAAATAGAGATAACTCGAATGTGGAATCTAAAAACAGAAACAATTCCTATCATAGTAGGTGCCTTAGGTATAATAAAAAAATATTCAGACAAATACATAACAAAAACACCAGGACTTACAAATATATATAACATACAGAAAATTGCACTACTGGGTACTGCACACATTCTACGCAAAACACTTTCAATACAGTAAACATAAGAGCACCACAGCAAACCACAGCACATACCCAAGGCGCACAGAGCTGCGCTCGGTAGTGAAGTGAAAGCACGTTATAAAAATAAAACTACTGAATAATAATAATAATAATAATAATAATAATAATAACAACGATAATCATAATCCTTTCTACTCAAGGTACAAGGCCTGAAATTTGTGGGGAGGGGAATAGTCGATCACATCGACCTCAGTACACAACTAGTACTTATTTTATCGACCGCGAAAGGATGAAAAGCAAAATCGAACTCGTCGGAATTTGAAATCAGAACGTAAAGACGAGTGAAATGCTGCTAAGCATTTTGTTCGGGCGTGCTAACGATTCAACCAACTCGCCTCCCTTACAACAACAACAACAACAATAATAATAATAATAATAATAATAATAATATAATAATAATAATAATAATAATATGGGCTACAGCAAATATTCTGCTTAATACCACAGATTTGCTTCTTGGTATAAAAAGATGGGCTACAGCAAATATTCTGCTTAATACCACAGATTTGCTTGTCAGTTGTTTGACCGTAGCCAGTTGAGTATGTCCCTTGGTGGCTGACGATATGTGCATCTCTGATCACGAGCAGAAGTAGTGGAGGAGCATCATAGCCATGTGTTGAGATGAATTCTTTGGGTTTTGAATAATTCACCTTTGGAATCATGAGTGTTTTGCTCAACATCCTTAAACAACCCTTATTCAGGGACCTTTTGAGCGGAATGGGCCACTCGACCTGAAGAAAATTCTAACTGGGCCCCACCTGCGAGGTCATGTGCTGTTTATCGTGATATGAGATCAACATGTCGCGCACATATGGTTGTGATGCATGTGCCTGGTGTACCCTTATCAGACGGGTAGTCAGGATGGGTATATCTGCCAATATGCAGATGACTCTGGATTTTCCCAGCTACATTTGTTTTTTCCTACTACTTGCTTTTTATAAAGTTATAACGCATTACTTTTTAAAACTGTGCCAAGTAGTAGTATCGGCAGCAGCTCTCATACTCTGTATTGTTTGTGAAATAATATAAAGAGGCGTTGAAAGTGACCTTATACTTCCTGCGCTATTCACAAACCGAATGAATACCCCTAGCAAATTGCCGAAGAAAAGATGTTTCAGAAGTTGTTTGTCATCCATTATGGCAATACGACCAGAACAACACCACCTATTCTGCACGGGATAATGTAGATCCCGAGAAGCATTGCACTTACAAACGCGTAGTTTTTTGTACGTTCAATTCAGATGGAAACTGTTGAGCTTTTTTATGTGGTTTCTTTAAGCAATCCACGTCCTAATTGCACACAGCCAAACTGGCAAAACTACGACTCTGTAAACATTCAATTAGTTGGAGGTTCAATCTCTTATATATATGAGGGTGTCCATAAATTATCTTTACAATTTGAAACATTCAGTAAAAGAATAATTCAGCAGAGTTTATTGGAAAACAGGCAAACAAATAAAGTCTCATTAGAGACATCAGAACACTTCCAAGTGGACTCTTTTGGTTGCAAAGAAGTTGATTGATGGATCTCAACTTTGATACAATAAATTGTGGAAGTTGTAAAGATAATTTATAAACAGCCTGTACAGCCGTAGACTACAAAAGCGGTATTAAGTAATGCTTATTTACGTTCTAAATTCAAATTCCGCTGTGTTTTTCATTCTGGCGTCCGTTAAATTCGTACCAGTTAAATACTGAGATCATTTATTTGAGTGTACTTCATTACTTCGTTCTCAAATTTTGTGGACATATATAACAGTGGATGAGAGAATAGGTATTTAGTAATATTCCAGCGTGTTCAGATCCCGCTAGGTTAAAATGTACATTCATTCCTTGTAGGTTGATAAAATGAAGTACCAGGGAAAAAATGAAATTGAGTTAATTGAATGTGCCTTTGTTCCTAAGTTTGTACTCTTATGGCTATAACAGAAACCGTAACGTTATTTACATTACATCAACATATTTACATTTTAGATGATGAAAATAATCATAAAAAATTATCCTATAATTGTTTCATGCATTTGTGTGTTTGCGTATATGGAGAGCGAGAGAGAGAGAGAGAAAGAGTGGTGGGGCATCAAACATCCGTGACAATTTAATCCATCAATGCAATGGATTCTAAATGCTTCGATGATTCCAATTACTTTCTGTTTACATAAACAATCACTTCAAAGAGATTTACATTCAGTTAGTTTATCTATTGTAGTAGTAGTAGTAGTAGTAGTAGTAGTAGTAGTAGTAGTAGTAGTAGTAGTAGTAGTAGTAGTAGTAGTAGTTTTTCACAGGTTCCAGTTGTTGACCTGCGGTCTTGCTGAAGTACTTCCCACAATATACTCCTCCTCCTCCAATCAATCCATCTAATATTGTTCCTATATGACCAATACACGATGACGCAATCAACCTCTTGATATCACTCTATCCTACCTCAATACTTTTTTTTCAATCTAAAACTAATTTTCTCATTTTCTATCAAATTATACTAATATACGCACACAAAACACACACACACACACACACACACACACACACACACACACACGACAATACTTCTGCACAGTTTAAGCTTTTTAAATTCCACTCGCAACATCTTGGTGAATCCCAGATAACAACAGAAGACACTTGGCCAATATTCTACGCAGCGGAATCGAACATGGAACCTCGTGGTTGAGAAATGGGTTTCTTAATCAGATGACTAAGCCTGTGCTGAGCAATTGTGCATATGTGTATATGCTTTAGTGTCAAGCAATTTCTAACATAAAACTACAATAATAAATGGCTTCTTAAGTCCTGCATTGCTGTATGGATGATAAAGAATGAAAGGCAAATATTACTTCGAACCCATATTCAGCTTGAAAGCCATGGCTTAAAAGAGGTTTCAGAGCACAAAGTTACTTAGAGATAACTACATCTTTCATATTCTTCATCTAACACTCTCAAATATTCTAATGTCCCTTTCCGACTAAATACAAGGACTGAAGCAATATAGAATATAGAGCTTTAAATGAATAGATAAAAGTACTGTGAAACTCCAGTAGCATATTTTAATTATTATCCAGGAGTATCTCGACCAATATTATACCCAAACGTTTATTGAACCCCCCCAGTAATGACATTTAGAGATTTCCCTCAGAGGGTCAATTCCAATATTTGTAAAAGCTAGCAGTACTCGTGGAAATTCCACAGTAAATACGAAATATTTTAGGTGGTTGTAAGTTTATATAGATTCATAAAAATTAGTGATCCTTTATAAATTGTATATTCTGCATTGTTTCCATTTACATTTCAGTTCTTCTGGCTGAAGCTGTAATTGAAGAAGCATGACTTCCCATTCTCTGAGCAGTTCAGAGGTTCAATTATAAATCTGACTTCACAATGATTACAGAGAATATTCATGTCACCAATGTTGTAACCTTCAACCATATATTTACAGTTTTTTTGTGACGTTCTCATTTTCATTTTATAGTCTAGCTTGAATACGTTTTCTTATCTGTTGTAAATACTCACTCTATACTCTTTGATTCATATATCCCCTTCTACATGCTAATGCTCCCTGCTTGCTCTAGTGTTTCGACCCACTGTTTCTCTTTATGTTATTGCCTATTCGGTCTCATTCTTTCTGCTAGCTGACATCGTCTGTCACCCATATTTCAAAAATAAATATCAATTTTCAAGTGAGCAGACAATAAATAATTACACTTATGTATATGCGTTATAAAAAAATTAGTTCAATTAAAAAAAATACGTTTCACTATCCACTCACCACTCCAACTCCACCACCATCATTTCCCTCTACTCTCTCCATCCCCCTCTTTTTCTTTCTCTCTCTCTGCCCTTCTTTAACCTCACCACTTTTTTCTAAGCATCATATTTATAACTTTTTTTATATCACTCCCTACAACTAGCTTTTTTTAACTACTTATTAAATATTACATTTCTCCTACCTCATATCATGGACGCTTCTCTCTCTCTCTCTCTCTCTCTCTCTCTCTCTCTCTCTCTCTCTCTCTCTCTCTCTCTCTCTCTCTCACTCTCTCTCTCTCTTTCCCTATCCCTCTTTTTTTCTCCCTCTTTTTCTCTGTCCTTTTCTTCCTCCCTCTCGCTCTTCGGCTCTCCCTTCAACTAATCCCATGACAGTGCAAGGCATTTCGGCCTCAGCATATTAATACATAGACTCTCTGTATCGATGACAGTGTATAGATGGCGATTATTTTATCGAAGGTGAACAGATGGAATACGTCGCGTTAGCCATGATTTAAACAGAGGACATTCAAGTGTCAAAGTTAACAAAGTTCAGAGAATGTTGAAGAGAAATTACCAGAGACATTTTCTGCATAAAAAATTAGAAGTTAAGTATAAGTGGATGCTAACATAATTAATGTTACTTAGGTAAAAATGTTTAATTAACTATAATTACATCCAGAATGAGAAGAATGAGCAAATGATATCAGTTCAGGCCAAATAAAAAGTTTTTTAAAAATGTAGCATAAAAAGCATTGCCCGTAATGTCTTGGTCACTTTTTCGCTCGACTGATGGTGAAATTAAAAAGAAAGAAAAAGATGGTTAGTGGGGTGGTGGGGCGGTGGGGCGGTGGGCTGATGGGTAGGTAGGTAGACGGATGAATGAATGGGTGGATAGATTTGTAGGTAGATGGATGGGTGGATGGATGAGTAGGAAGATCAACGTTTGCTTTTGTATCTTGTCATAGCCTGCCTATGGAAGCATAGGCGAAACTCAAGAATAACAAGAGGCTGACTCGACCAACACACACACACACACAACACACACACGCAGTCAGACACACACACACACACTCACAGACAGATAGATAGATAGATAGATAGATAGATAGATAGATAGATAGATAGATAGATAGATAGATAGATAGATAGATCAGCAGTGATCATTAAAAGGAACTGCATGAAAACGGAATATATATACAGACCAAAGATATAGCACAGCCGAATAGAAGTGGGAAGAGTTGAAATCGAGGAGATAAAGGAGTAAGTCTACTTGGGACCTACAAAATATGCGCCGAGACGTGGATGTTGAAATTTCGCAGAAAATTAAGGCAGGATCGAAGACATCTATTTCAATAAAAGATGTGCTCAAAGAAAACCTGGACAAGACCCTACGTACAGTCTTTTCAATGGCACCGTCGTGCCTGCACTCTTATACGCAGGTAAGATGTAGGTTCCTACGAAGACGAAAAATATCATTGGCTGTGATGTAAAAGGCCATGGAAAGACCCGTCTAAGGAATATCATTGCGAGAAGATATCCGAAATGAGATTATTCGAGAGCCATGCGGAGCGAACGACGTGATAGCAGAAGACCAAAAGTACAACATCCACTGGGTTAGGCATATCGTAAAGTTTACAGGCAACAGGTGGACCCGTGAAGTTGCTGAATGGTATCCAAAAGATCGGAAAGCCTCCACGACTATGGGAAGATTTGGTTAAACAATTCGGACCCAGATGGAAAAGAAGGGTGAAGTCGAGGAAGCATACTATGACCAGCGATATTATAACAACACCTAATTGTCTGGGTGATGCAGATGATATATAGACATTTTTCTGTTTTAAAATACTGTATCTTGATTGGTTTACGTGAGGTGTCTGAAAACGTTTGCACAGCCATTTTTGGTGGTCGTCTCGCAACCCCTACTACAAAATATAATGATTGACTCCAACAGGGCCAATGTTTCATCTGTAAAAACGTAATGCGAAACATCCACTTATAAGTTAGCAATTAGTAGAAATTTACAATAGTTTGAAGTGGCCAAAGATTTTGGCACGTTACTATGTGTGTGTATATATATATATATATATATATATATATATATATATATATATATATATATATATATATATATATATACATATGTGTGTATGTGTGTGCGTGTGTATTATGTATGTGTGTGTGTGCGTGTGTGCGTGTGTGTCTGTGTGTACCTGTGTACGTCTGTATGTGTTTATGTATGTATGGTGTATGTGTGTGATAGATATTTTTTTGTCATGTCATATCGTAATCAATTACATGTTATCATTCTATCAAATTACATGATCAATTTGAACAAAATGTTACCAGTTTATCTCTCCTGATATAAACGAGTGTACTCGCTACTGTGGATTAATGACATCGTTTAAGATGATCAATAAGTAGTTACTGATGATCAAGTGAGGCAGCCGTGCAAATAGAGTGTTTTCTTTATTTATGACTTCCTTTATTTGCTAAATATTACATAATATTGATTTCTAATCTTTTAACGAGTAACAAGTTGATTTAAGGCCGATCGGGAGTTTTACTAGTATTCTGTATAGATCCTACCCTATTATACAACTTGTACACACAAGACAACAAGGTAGTTTCCCAAAAGTCGTTAAACCTGCTAGAAATAACAGCAAAATCCCTCTCAAATTACACCCTGCGTAAAACTATGAATATATTAGATGATGTAGTCTACTTACAATTGTTAAGAAAGATGAGATGCTCACAGTTTTTTGCACCTTTCGTTCAAGTTTAAGCAATAACAACGGGTGCGCATTATGTTTAACTTTATTTTTCCCATGAAGATGAAAGGCAATCTTAGTCTTAACACATTCTTGTTCTATATAAAATTTATTCCAGTCTGAAATACTGCTGAAATTTATGAAACGAAAACATAGCCACGGATACAAGCATCCTTAACACTACGTCAAATAAAACATCCTTTTATATCTGAAAAAAGCCTTATTTCACTGCCCAGTAGCAACAACAACTACAACATCGTCAACAAAAGCAACAACTGTAGCAGCAGGAATAAATCTTCCGTCTTCTACAAAATGTCGCGAGGCAGTAAAAGCGCCTTTATTTAGTTGCTCGACTTGCTAGAAGTAGCAATCAAATTTCACAGAATTACATCACGTTGTCTTCAAAAAATTAAATGGGCAGTTTTTCAACATTTAAATCAAAGGAAGAAGAGGTATGCCCATGACCCTTTCAGGACTTCCGTGGTTGGTGGATTTAAGTTATCCTTACATTGAGGGCCTTGATTAACTGCTTAAGACCGTGGACAACGCTAAAGTCACATAGGACCGAGTGGTGGTATGAAACTGAACAGGGGATTATGTTTATGAACCAATAAAAAGAACAGTTCCACCGACGGTCTCCACATAGTTTCTGTCAATCAAATTTCTCTCACAAAATTTGTGTGAAACCGAAGCTGTGGTCAAAGTGGTTGGTCACGTTGCCGTGTAATGGGATCGAACCCAAAAGCACTTAGTTATGAAACGAATTTCTTAAGCAAATTACCATACCTACCTTCAGAATTGAACAAATAACAGTCAAAGCATAAAAAAGGCGTGTTGTTCACAATTTGAACAACTTTGAGGGCCGTCTGCTGAGTTAAATAAAAAAAATAAGATTGTTCGAACGCTGGAACACAAGTTCTAGTACATATCTGATATTTTCAGTTGGTAGACAATATTTCAACTTTTATTCTTGAGAAAATCTCAGACAACCAAATATCCATAAAAATTGCAATTAGTTTTTTAAAACTCGTCTTACCGCAAACCTACGATGTTTGCTATAAAATATGTCGTTTGACATGCTAGATATAGTAGCCAGTATCTCCCCGAATTCCTATCTCTATCTCTTGAAAAGGAGAGGAGTAAACATTGGATACAAGACAATAGTATCTTGAATGTGGAGGACTGAGAGAAGTACGGTACGTTCGCGGCTGGAAGGTCTTTGATCATAGGTCTAATCAATGCGGATCATAATACGTGGTAATCAATAACAACGACCTGTTTTATTACCTTCAGTGACATTGAATAGTACATATGCTTTTGAGGGACACACTGATGTAGTGGTGATGAGGCCCACTTCATTTAATACTTCAATCCATATGTAGATACTAAATTTTAACGGTTTAGCGAACAGCAGCAACAGTTTGAAACAACAAGACCAAGCGGTAAAATTTGGTTGTTTAGCCCCACCCCCCCACCCCTAAGCAGCTACAGGAGGATAGCCATAAGAATTTGACTGTCTAGAACAGTGGTTCAACCAGGATTCATATGACTCTTGGGTCCATATAAGATTTTGTTGTTAAAATCTATGTGCCATGCCATAAATTGGTGATACTTCTACAATACACAAAATACAAAATATAATTTTGTAATATAATTCCTTACTTTTAATAATAAAAGTACAGTAAGATTATATATATATATATATATATATATATATATATAGTGAATGGCTATGAAAGTCCAGTAGAGTAAAATAGGAATCAAAGGGATCCATAGGTAAAAAATGGTTGAGAACCACTGATCTAGAAGTTTTCTTGCTGCCTCAGTCATATAGAGAGTTTCTCGGAAATGTAGTCAAAGAGTATTTGGTCAAAAATAAGGTTCTGTCCGGTCAAACCAACAAAAGTCATTGGGAAAACATGCTTACAGATACCTACAAGCAGGGAAATGATATTTTTAGTAAATACTATTATAATAATGCTAATATTATTCCTGAACTCAACAAATGTTTGCCATATGTAAGTATACAGATGGTGACGAGTGAACAAGCGATTCTCTTCATGTCATTCTACATTTAGAAAGAGAAGCCGAATAAGGCGGTGAACTGGCGGAAACGTTAGCACGCCGGGCGAAATGCTTAGCGGTATTTTGTCTGCCGCTACGTTCTGAGTTCAAATTCCGTAGAGGTCGACTTTGCCTTTCATCCTTTCGGGATTGATTAAATAAGTATCAGTTACGCACTGGGGTCGATATAATCGACTTAATCCGTTTGTCTGTCATTGTTTGTCCCCTCTGTGTTTAGCCCCTTGTGGGTAGTAAAGAAATAAGAAACGTTAGCACGCCGGACGAAGTGCTTAGCGGTATTTCGTCTGTCTCTATGTTCTGAGTTCAAATTCTCCCGAGGTCGACTTTGCCTTTCATCCTTTTGGGCGTCGATAAATTAAGTACCGAAAAAAATTTCGGGTCTTGTGTCTAGAGTAGAAAAAGAAAGAGCAGCCGAATATACTTGAAATCACATTCTACCGTCTTGAAAGGACACATAAACTAATGTAATCCAAAATACGTCATGTCAAGGAAAGAAACACGACGGGATAGTCTTTAAAACCTTCCTACACAAGCCTCTTTATTCACCTGAGAGTAAACAAGTATTCGGATGTTCACTATTGCAAAAATGTTATAAAATGTGGTGGAAGGGAGAAGCTATAAAATATGTATAAGCAACTGTAGTTCGCTTTACTCAAACTGACTCCATTTGTAAATGCACCATCAGTAAACCGATCTTAACAACACAACATCCGCCCCAATTAACCAGAGTCATAAAGCATGAGAAAGGAAAGGGGTGATTGTTTGAATTATTGTCTCCAAATAATTCAATTCATAATTGTTTGATAATCGACCGTTCTTGATTGAACAGTAATAATTAGATTGAGCTGTCGTAGTTTCCGTTGCAGTTACACTACAAAGCGGAACAATTCATAGTGAATTACAGGATGATAATAACGGTGGGGGAGGGGTTGATTGAGGGTAGTTAAGAGAAAAGAGAGAAGGCAAGAGAGATATAGATGCAAACTTGTTCAATCCCTTGTGGGTTTTGAGCTTCATCAATCCCAGGACTATCATGCAGTAATCTCGGCATAGTTGACTGGTTTCTTCAACACACTGTTTCATTGGACCATGGAAACAGACGTGGGCATCACCAATTATTTAGCCTGATTATAAATGTTTCTGAACTTCTTTCCTTCCCTACAAAATACCACACGTACCCACACATATGCATTTTCACTCTCCACTATGTCTCTCATATGTGTGTGTGTGTGTGTGTGTGTGTGTGTGTGTGTGTGCGTGTGCAGTGTTTGTGTATGTGCGTGGTATATATATATATATATATATATATATACTTAATCAATGTATGTATAGATTATTTGAAGAATAGTTGTTACTAAAGAACTACAAAAGAGCTCGATGCTGAATACAGCACTCGAACTTGGGATCTGAAGAAAGCCGCTAAAGGCAATATACTAGCAGTGCAATAAGATACCACAAGGATATGAGCAATGAGGAAACAGATATATAGAGGATATATCACCACCATGTTGATTATGTTGCGCATGAGACAAGATTGGCTCAAATAACACACAAAATCTGGTGCCACGACAAAGTTGCCTCAGTTAAAAGTGGTATGAACATATACCAACGAAAGCTGTCGAAAACGAACAGTCAAAGCTTTTATGAGATTTCAAAATCCGAACATATTAAGTACTAGAACACACAAGACCGGACATCGCTGTACTAGAGAAAGATAGAACAAATATGGCAATAGGTGTGCCCTGTCCGTTCGCCACCATGGGGAAAAAAAGAAAACGAGAAGAGGAATAAATACCAGGAGCCAAAGAAAGGATTAAAATGGTTTTGTAGCTGCAGGGAGGTTATTGTAATTCCTGCCATGATAAGATGGCGAGGAACAGTGTCTAATCCCCCCAGCAAATAGTTTTTAATAACACTGGGAACAGGGTTTTTGTTGTCTGATGTTGGAGACATGTTTCCTACTAATTCAGGGGTGCTGACTTCAAAAATGAAATCCATTTTGTTCTATCACGTCAAGATTTTTCACAAACTTAGTTGTCCATTTTTCAACATTTCTGCTATTGTCACCATTTGCAAGGATAGATTTGACTTCATCAAATGCGAACTCATGGATGGCGCTTGAGATAACTTTGAAAACAGTTTTTCAATGTCATTTAAAGTAAATACAACTACATTTGTTTACGTTATAACTGTTGACTATTCTGAAAATGCTTTTCCAGCTGACAACTGGCTTGAACATGTTTTGTATTTCAGAAATATGGCCAGTTGTGAGAGAAGAGAATGTAAAAACAGTCCCGATGTCTTCTGCTTATTTCTGAATTAGGTAGTGAAACAAAATCGCAGATTTTGTGAAGAAAGCTTACCTTACTTCCTTACTTACTGTAGCATGAAATTGAGTGAGAAGACAAAGCTTGGGCATCCTATATAGTGTGCAAAACATGTGTTGAAACACTGTTTACAGCTTTGTCTTGTGAGAAAAATAAGGTTGGAGTATTTGATGGGCCACATATTAGGTGACTATCGCAGCACAAGCTATTTTTGGAGACCATGCCTGTCATTGAAAAAGAAGCATGAAATGCTTTTGTTGCAGTTGTATCTGATTTCCCGAGAAACAGGAAGCCATTAAATTATGAAAATCTTGTGCAGATCCTGTTAACCAGTTTTCGAGCACTGGGCTGCAACATGAGTGTAAATGTGCATTTCCTGCACAGTCATCTGGACTACTTCCTTGAAGATCCTAAGGCAATAGTGATGAGCAAGGAAAAAGATTCCACCAAGACATCGAGAACATGGGGACTGGGTATCAAGGCAGTCGGAACACCAACGTGGTGTTGTCTACTACTGATCACTGTAAAGAGATTGTCATGATGAAATTTATTCACATAAAGCGACAAAGAGAAAGTTCATTCCTTGAGTAGTTCAAACTCCAATTTCACAGAAATATCTATTCTAAGATGTGTAATTAAACATTTTGTGTAATATATTTGTTAAACAATAAAAAGTACTATTTGGTTTGTGTTAGTTTCTTATTTCAGTCTTGCATCTAATGGCAAAATTGACATTTTTTGGTAAAAAAAGGAATTCCTGTTTAACAAAAAAACTTGACGTGATAGGAAATTTCTGGGGCATTTCTGAACCCAACACTATCAAATTAGGTAGGACAAATTGTAAAAAGTAAGACAGCTAAAAAATTTTTTTTTTAAATGTTCCCCAGTGTAATCAGCTTAACAATTAACTTTGCGACACTTCAAGAAACATGTGTCCTTGATACAGCTAGAATCAACAGATGATTCTGAAGGCATGGGTAGCAACTTGATGTTTAGTGAACAAAACCAACTGAACGCTCCTTTTTTTTAATAACCACAGAGGGTTGATAAAAGGATCGAAGACAGTACAGGACGACACAGTTTGGGATTACATTAGAAAATCCTGTAAACAAGAGAAGTAACAGAAATTTCAAAGAAAAATTCCCCAAACGGGTTGAGATCTACAGGAGCTACTCGTGGAAACCCTACAAGACCATAATCATCCTGACCATGAAGGCAATTCTCCTCTCCCATGCCGCAGTGAAAAAAAAAACGAAGATGTTTGCTAGTAAGATAGTGATTAGGATCTGATGATCGCAAAATGAAGTTCTTAACTATTTGATCATTCATTAGACATTATGTGTGTGTGTGTGTGTGTGTGTGTGTGTGTGTGTGTGTGTGTGTGTGCGCGTGCGTGCGTATATTTCTTTGAAATATATGAGTGAGCGCGTGTATGTGTATGTACGTCCGTATACTTTATTAGTTTTAGTTTACGAATTTCTCATCTTGGCAAGGAACCTGTTTCTAACCGAGAAACAAAGTTCATTCATTGGAATTTAGATACCATCAGTGTTGTAGTCATGTATGTATGTATGTATGTATGACTGAATGTATATAAGTATACGTGGATTCGTATGTATGCACATAAGCATGCATGTATATGTATGTATGTATGCACATAGGACTGCGCACTCATACCAGTGAATTTGGACTAAATCTTTGTTTAGTGCAAGAAGAGAACTCAAAACAGAATAACGAAAACCATTCACGCTTAGAAATACAAAAGACGATGTTTAACAGGATGATGTAATAATTACTAACAGCATACATAAAAGACGGAGTATAGTAAACAGAGAGAAAAGGTAAAAAAGTAATCAGCTGTACATTTTTGTTCATATACATATTTGTGCCAAGCTGCGTTGTTAGAAACATATTATGTGTATGAAAGGTCGCTGTTGAGTGAAATGATTTAAATAGGATCCTATGGAAGAGGAGGACAAAGAGAAAGAAATTGCCGACTCCTGAAACTCACCAAGAACAAAGTCCAAGCGGTGTACTGGCAGAATTGGTGCCCTCTTCCAACATTAGAGATGCGAAGAGGAAAGATTTATATGCATAGACAGCTGCTCGTATTTCATAAGGAAACGTTACCCAGGCCTAAACCTTGACATGGACTTTTTTGGTGCAGATCCAGAATTTCATGAGATGTACAGAAGCTCCATGTAGTGTATATTATCCAACATATATTTTCTTTTCTAAAATCATGCCGATGTCTTTTAAAGAAGATTTAGCTACTATTTCTAGTAGATTGTGAGCGTTCTCTTGCTGGATTTTCGAAGTATTTCTGCATTCAAATCCAGCGATGTCAATCAAAATAAAATCAGTGGAAGCGTTTTAATAGACTGTCCCTCCCCCAACAGTTTATTTACGTCCAGGGTTCAAATCTCATCGCAATTGACTTTACTTTTATTCTCTATCTTCAGTAAGTAAGGGTCGATAAAATTATTCACAATCAACTATCAGAGTCGATATATTAGACTGTTTCGTTTATGTCAGCAATCAATAATATTGTAATTCTCGTAACTTATTCGTTACCATCAACTCAGTTTATTAATGAAATTATTTACTTATATAAAAAAAAATGATACATATTGGAGAGAATAAAAGCAAGAAACTATTGATTTCGGATCAAGTCTAACTGTATCAGCAATAATTTTCAATATTCATTAATGTTCAATATATTTCCTACAAAGTAATTATCTAATTCTTAACCCAGTATTATTATTCAATAACAATGGCCGAATCTAAACACAACAACACCATTTTTGTACTTGTAAAGACTAACAAAGAAGGACACAACCCATAGCCCTTTCATTACTATCTGTAAAACGATAGCTTCTCAACTTTTCCAACAGTTCCTCTTATAACTTGAATATAGAACCTAATTCGGTCAATAGACCTACCAGAAATAGTAGTTAAATACCCTCAAATCACAACCTACCACCTTAAAAATTAAGTGTATTTAGTCCTTGATACATTATATCTGAATAGACAAGACAAGCACGGCTGGGACAGAACGTTCAGTCGACCAGTTATATTTCTACATTACAAAAAAAATATATTCTAATAATTATTTTTAAACAATTCCTAATAAGATTTAATTATAAAAATACAAAAATATAATAGGATTTTTAAAACATCGACTGGCTAAGAGGGGCCATCAAAGTAAAGTAAGAAACAAGAGTGTCCATAGCTAAAAAAATGAATGAGAAACATTGATTACAAACTTATCTCCCTCATTTACACGATTTCTTCACACACACACACACACACACACACCTTTAGAGAGCGTGATACACAGAGAGTAGCCTATGTGTTTGAATGTGTGTGTATTTAAATCAATCTTGCCTTTTTATTTTTGTCTGTTAAAATGTGGTTGTCACTAAATACAACAAAAGATAAGAAATGGTCAAAAATTGTCAACTTATTTGTAGATTGGACATAATAATAAAGCCGCCACACTATGATGACCAATAAACTGAATAAGTGAATGTTCGGTCATTAGCATAACTGAATATTCTTTATGCCATCTCAGAGATACATACCTGCTGTTGCATTAATATCTCTGTCTATATAGAGTAACTATATAGTCTAACTATTCTAATTAATCGCACTCAAACACTCTCACCGACACATATGTGCGCGCGCCCGTGTGTGTGTGTGTGTAGTGTGAGAATGTGTGATATTCTGTACATTTATGTGAGTGAGAAAGAGATTGTATACTTACGAGTATGTATCGCGTATCTGTGCGTATTGTAGGTGTGTAACTTTGTATGCGTATGCAGGTGAATATAGCTCTGTGTATGTTAGTGTACTTCTCTCTTGTAATGTGTGTAAGTGAGTGTAAATGTTCATAAGTATTCGTTTGTATACCTTTCCTCTTTCTCTGAATGTGTATGTATGTGTATCAGTTTGTTTACACCCCCCTCTCTCTTTCTTTCTGTATGTATCTATCTATCTATTTATCTATCTGAATGTGGGCATATGTGTATGTCCATTATATTGTATGTGGAAATTTGTTGTGGATGTTGTAAGACAAAGGAAAGTTGGTTAAATTAATATATAAAATCAACTCCTTAGAACTTGTATGCCTTGTCTACTTTAACCTTAAGTAGCCGAGTTACTCACGAACATATTAAAACAGATTCCTATTTCCAACTTAATTTGGAAATTATCATATCCGAAATTATTTCTGAAAGTTTAATTTTAAATATTCATTTGGCACTCTCGGAATGCCGGAGCGTCCATATTTTAGGACCAGACAATTGCAAGGGTTGTTGTTAAACCGATTTACCCACATTAAACCGATTCGCCAAGCTTATGATAAAAAGCATTCTGGTCGTGATCTTCCTGTCTATTGATTATATTAGGGATTATATCGACCAATGCATCCCACTTAAGACAGTTGGGTGTGATTCGAGAGAGATTTGGCTGCTATTTCAAGCAAACCTAGAAATCACGTTGAGGTTCCTGTTTTGTTTATAATTTAAGACTAATCTCAATCTCATTGTATGGGTTTGTTTCTTACCAATCGAGAAATCAGCATCTCTGTGCTGATATAGTTCGACTGTATGTTACCATAACATTCAGACGATTGTTTTAACAAACTGTAGTGGAAGCCTTTAACCATTCATTATCAATAGGAACAATCTAACAAATGATAATATTAGCAGTTTCAAATTTTGGCCAACCTCAGTGCTCGAATTATTCTTATATCATCGACCCCAAAAGGATAAAAAGCAAAACAGACCTCGTCGAAATTTGAACTCAGAACGTACAAAGAGACGATACCACCACCCTTTGTTGCTTTATTAGTAATATTTTGTTTGCTACTGTATGTGATATGGATATATGCATTGCGTTGAGTATTCCATACTTGCACATGTGAAATATAACTCTACTGGGCTCACAAGAACACATACATACGCACACACACACACACGCACACACACACACACACATAGATAGATAGATAGATAGATAGATAAATAGATAGATAGATAGATAGATAGATAGATAGAGAGAGAGAGAGAGAGAGAGAGAGAGAAAGAGAGAGAGAGACAGAATTATTTAATTTTAAAAATGATTGAATGAATTGAATACTATCCTCCAGAAGAACGTGAGGACTGTACCAGAAAATATTCGGTACTTACTGAATTCACGAGAAATGGCATCTGTGTGGTAGTCCTCTTCCAGAATATTTAGAATACCATCAAAGTGGTGCAGAAGGTATGTTAGTAGGCCTTTGGTACCCCGTAAATCATGCTGGTTACAATCTAGAAGACGATTTTCCTCTGTATCTCACTCGGATAGTTAAATGATTTGAGAGTTTAATGAGATTGAACGGTAATTCACTGCAAGTGACTTTTTAAAAATTGCATTGTCAGACAGAAAATATTTAAGAATAAACGCTGAGTCTAGCAAATTCCTCCAGAGATTAGCAAAAGGATATAGAAGTTGATATTTGTACTCTCTCAGGATCATACTGGGGAATCTGTCAGGGTCTACAGTTAAATTTATAAACTGTCACAGTAATGTCCCACGAAAGTTATATCAGGGAAGATATAACATTGTCAGTGTTGCCTAAGTTGACCGTATCATTATCACTAAAGAGAAAGTAGTATTGTTTTTGTAGAAACTCCACCATATCTTCGACATTATTTTGAAGGATATATATATATATATTCTTGAGGAGCGCTGATGATCCCAATATTTTAGCTGACTGGTTTTTATTGTGAGCTTGCTTTTTGCTTGCTTGCATTTTTTCATGTGAACGCTTTTTATTTTCTGATTGGTGTTTTCTCTCTGTTGGAGACCTTTCTTGATGGATCATGATGGGATGTGAATTGCATATATGTAAGTACACATGTCCTCAAATAGCTGCCAGAATATTTTGATATCGGAGAGTCTGAGAGTTGAAGACCAGTCATCAAGTGATAGTCATGCATACTTACATGTCTTTTCGCTTTTTGTGGATCCATGTAGTCTAACTGGTGCGCTGGAATTAATGATTTTGGACTAATTTTTGGATGTTGAAAGACGATGTTGCAATATACTTTGTCATGGTTTGACAGGAAGGTTTTTTTCGGCTGATATTAAAAATAATGTCTGGGCGGCTGCTCAAAATTAATTGTAAAACACATTTGCTGCGTCTCATTGGCTCAGAAAAAAAAAGAGCGTTCATAAATTTGTCAAATCTTTTACTACTGATTTCTCTTGTGATGCAAATACCGGTTTCAAGATATTCATAGACCAAGGCTGGAATCACACATAATTTTATATTTTACCACTGTTGCATTGCCAAGGGAACATTTTGATTTTATGGAGTCAGTCTTAGAAACAGAGTAGGGATGTTTAAAGAGATCTGTAGAGCCCAATTATACAACCTTCGCAACTGCGGTAAGAGTATCAGGATGAAAATAGCAGCACATATCTTTCTTCGGTCTGCGTAACCTCCGCTATAAGACGTATGTTACAAGTCTAAAGCAAGAAATCTGTCGTATTCTGATTCTTCCCAAATAAGAACTTTAATTATCACCAGAAGATGAATAGGAGTAACGACATGTGGATCAGCCCAGGAATTACGGAATTACAATAATACACACCAGTTTCCTGAGTTAATGCCATCCTTTACATTGAAGTAGTGGACACGGTAGTCTGGCAGTGTATCGAGGACTCTATTCCCTCAAGAGACTCTATTCCATCTCACATAGCTCTCATGACTTTGAAGTGGCTGGCCAAGAATTTTTACTTTGATGTGATCGCCAGCATGTGGCATCATAGTTTTCCTGATGTGAAACCCAGGACGACTACACCTGAAGCGTTGCCAACCGGCGTCCCCATGATACCAGCGAATCGTTAAAGAGAGGCAACGTAGATGTGATGAGCAACAGGAACCATCACCAACTGAAGATGGCTTGCAGTTCGTGCCATGGCCGCATTGAGCCAATAATTGTATTGAATAACATTTTGTTTCATAAATCTAATAGAGAAAAAAATGTACCATTATCAGAAAATGCATTGCCTTTTCCATTTAATACCTTCTGGGTTTTCTCCTATTTCATTTTATTCTGAATTCATGTTTGATTCGATAAGTATTAATTTCTTTCTTTTTTTGTTTTGTCCCACTAATTCTTAGTAGCGTTTTATAACACCAAACTTGGAAACTAACAACTTTTTATCAACTTTTCGATGATACCAGCATTGAGATCCATAAGTTGCTACGGGTAATATCAGTGTTTAATAATTTCAACTTAATCTTTTTACTTATTAATGATATTTTTCCGAAAGTAGTTTAAAGAGACAACAGCAGATTTTGCTATTGCAATTTTCCCTTTTATCGCTTTTCTGTCCTGGCATTGATTTGTAATAATACAAGCAACATATCAAATCTCATCATTCACTACATTGACAGTTTGATTATTATAGGATTATCATAATATGTTCCTGAGATAATCATTGATTCAGCTTTATCAGAATTAATGAATGGCGCATTTTCTTCGCTATTTTCTTTCACTCTATTCATCAAAAACTTCAATTCTTCTAAGTTACTGGCAAAGAAGAAATATCTGAGATCGGCACATTACTGAGAAGAACGGACGTGCACACAACACATGCACTCACACTCATATTCCCATGCACACTGCTGCGTTTATATATGTGCGTGAGTGTGTGTGTTACACAGCTATATGCGCTAACATTGAAATGGTTCTAATAAGAAAAAGGCAGAAACGAACTGACATAGTTTTTACTCTTAATTATTTTAAAGATTAGATGTCGCTAATCTTTCATATATGTATTTTTATCAAACACACACATAGAAACTCGGTGCCCGCAACTGAAACAGTATTAAATTAAAATCATCGTCTGTGGAATATATTATAAGTATCAACAAAGTTAGAAGGCATGAAACTATGGAATTACCTGAGATAAAATCTCATCATAGACTTGTTACATTAAAAGCACTATAATTATCGGAGCGAGACGAACATTAATGCTGCAGTGACTCACAAGAAAGACAGACGCAATTCACATTTTGGGTTTTTTTTTCAATGATGTGCACTCGATTTTCAGGTATTTAAACGAAATTCGTGCCTCGATATTTATATGAAATAGTGAATCTAACATTCCCTGGGGTTATGGAAACTTATCAAGGTGTAGAAAATTCGGTGTACGCAATTGAAACAGCATTAAATTAAAATCGACATCTGTGCGTCATACTAAATGTATATACACAGTAAAAAAGAATGAAGCTGTCTGATATTGATATGATTTAAAAGCGGGTAAGAAGCTTAATATCAGTACGGACAGTCACTGATTGTCGTAGGATATTACTCAGTATCAGCTAAACAACGGCAGCACAAGCATAATTCAAGTGCAAAGAGTGAAGGGAACAACATCCTATGAGTCGTGGTTGAACTCCCCAAGAAGTAATTTACTGCCTAACGATTTTCCATGCAAATCCAGAACTACTGGATTAATATATGAAAAAGAATTGGAAGAAAAGCACTGTATATCATAAAAAGGTTATTGCTTCGGCATGTTATCCATAAGCTTGAGGTTGATGCTAACATTAGCAAGAAGTGTAATCTCACTAGGACGCAGGTTCATCACATTTCGAAGGTTATGCTTTTGTAATCCTAGAGCAAGAGACAACTACAAAATATGTAATGAAAAAATGATGCAGTTAAGTTTTTTTATCACCCAAAATCCGACCGAAAATGTGGATCATGTCACATTTTTGCAGAAGATGATAGACATACTGAGCAGTAGTTAATCCCAAATGTCATCAAGGTATCACCTCACAACAAGGAGAAATAACCTGCAGCAGACAGCACAAAACAATAGTACTGCTAAAATAAATGCACCGACAACATGCATTAAACACTAATATGAGGAAACACTTGACTAATAGCGTATAAATCTAAGAGCCAAATTCAAATTCCTTTTACGCCAATCATATTGTCCTGTCTGAATAAAAAAAGTATAAGCACGCGCCAACATCACTTCATTCTGGAGATGATACTTCGAAGATCTACAATGGTTGATGACTGATTTAAGAACTTTATTGTTCCAAAGTGTAAGGAACTCACATGAAAATAAGAAAAAGAAACTCAGAACTTGATGAAATGTGTATATATATAAAAAATGGAATAGTGATTCTCAAAGCACACCATAAAGCTATAAATAATAGTATGTATAGGTTGGGAAACCTTTTTGGATAGAAAAAGTCAAAGGCTGCCTACGATTTTAATGTACGCTTTGAGACCCACTCTTCTAATACAGTATCATTTTACGCTTTGTCGAAAGTTTATAAAATTTTTGTTGCCTAACTAAATATATATATATATATATATATATATATATATATATATATATATATATATATATATATATATATATATATATATATATATATATATATATATATATATATATATATATATATATATATCAGGCTCAGTAAAAAGTAAGCAACGTTTGGAAACATGAAATTCATCACAATATATTTCAAAAATGCGGAAATTTTATTCATCAAAGTAAGTACCATTACAATCAACACATTTTTGCCAACGAGTTGCAAGTTTGTTTATTCCAGTAACATATTAATCTGGACTTCTGGAGCTGATGAACTCTTTGAACGCACTTTCAGCATTGCTTCGATTTTTGAACTCCTCCTCTCGCAGGAAACCATCAAGGTACTTGAAAAGGTGGTAATCGGTAGGAGACAGGTCTAGGGGATAAGCTGGGTGGGAAAGAATCTCGTAGCCAAGTTCCCTCAACTTCTGGAGCGTCATAAGTGAAACGTGTGGCTGAGCAATGTCATAAAGAATGATTGGCCCTCTTCTGTTGACCAGTCTGGGACGGTGGAGTAGCAGTTTTTCGTTCATTTTAGCAATTCTTAGGCAATATGTTTCTGCAGTAATGATTTTTCTGGGTTTTAAGAATTTATAGTGGATGAGTCCAGCAGTACACCACCAAACAATCACCATAACCTTCTTTTCGAAGAGCTCGGGTTTAGGGAAGGTTTTCGGTTTTTCATTTTGGTCTAGCCATTGCGAAGAAGTTTTTTTATTATTGTACAGAATCCACTTTTCATCGCAAGTTACAATACGGTCAAGAAATGGATCGGTTTGGTTACAGAGAAGAAGCGATGAGTAAATTTCATATCTGCGGTTTTTCTGATTTTCATTCAAATCGTCTGGTACACATTTGTCGAGCTTTTTCTTATTTTCCGATCGCATGCAAGTAGTTTCAGGCAGTTTTCTGGCGAACCTGAAGTTCTTTTGCCAGTTCTCGAGTGGTTTTACGTGAACCTTTCTCAATGACAGTCTTTAATTGACCGTCATCGATGACAAATGGGCGTCCGCTACGTTCATGATCTTCAAGGCTCAGGTGTCTACTGCGAAACCGTTTAAACCATTTTCGAGCTGACCACTCACTGGTTATTTCCTTACCAAACGTTTCGATGATATCAGGAGCAGTTTCAGCTGCTTTACGCCCTTTTTTAAAAGTTGAATAGCAAAATTGCTCGAATATCGCATGTAACAATAGTGAAAAAATATCAATGTTAATTTATTGATGCATTTGGGCAAGTCTATGTCTGTATTATCAAACAATTGCAAAAAAATGGTTTAAAAAACATCAAAACACTGCAAATATCCGGTACAAATTCTTCGTTGTTCAAAACGTTACTTACTCCTTACTCAAGCTGATATATATATATATATATATATATATATATATATATATATATATATATATATATATATATATATATATATATATATCGGAGAACCCCTTCGGTCACGAATGACCATGGGATTGCACCTAGAAAGTTACCTTCCGAAGCACAAGTCCGGGCAAGGTTATTTATGGAAGACCAACAGTCGCCCATGCATACCAGTTCCCCTGTTCACGCCACCGATGTCATCCAAGGGAAAGGCAAAGGGACCGATGATACAGCTTGGCATCAGTGACATCGCAACTCATTTCTACGGATAAGTGAACTGGAGCAACGTGAAATAATGTTTCTTGATCAAGAACACAACACGCAGCCCGGTCTGGGACTCGAACTTCCAACCTCACGGTGTGTGTATGTATGTATGTATGGAGTGGCTGTGTGGTAAGTAGCTTGCTTACCAACCACATGGTTCCGGGTTCAGTCCCACTGCGTGGCACCTTGGGCAAGTGTCTTCTACTATAGCCTCGAGCCGACCAAAGCCTTGTGAGTGGATTTGGTAGACAGAAACTGAAAGAAGCCCGTCGTATATATATATATATATATATATATATATATGTGTGTGTGTGTGTGTGTGTGTGTGTGTGTGTGTGTGTGTGTGTGTGTGTGTGTGTGTGTGCATGTGTATATGTTTGTGTGTCTGTGTTTGTACCCCAACATCGCTTGACAACCGATGCTGGTGTGTTTACGTCCCCGTAACTTAGCGGTTCGGAAAAAGAGACCGATAGAATAAGTACTAGGCTTACAAAGAATAAGTCCTAGGGTCGATTTGCTCGACTAAAGGCGGTGCTCCAACATGGCCGCAGTCAAATGACTGAAACAAGTAAAAGAGTAAAAGAGAGTAAAGGGGATATATATATATATATATATATATATATATATATATATATATATATATATATATATATATGATGATTGCTTCATCTTGATAGATGACAGCCATCCCATTAACACACACATCACACACCATTACACACTACAATCCCACCATTGATGAGCCCTCAGATGACGTTTTAAGAGTAGCTACTGACTGACAGGATTTAAAGCACAAGTGACATATTCAAGTTTCACTAGTCTACCGCTCTAACTTGTCCGGTACCCACAATTATTAATAATAGTAATTCTTTCTCATTTTAACACACGGCCGGCAATTTTAAAGGAAGGAGGGTAGTCGATTACAACGACTGGTACTTTATTTTATCGACCCCGAAAAAAATGAAAGGCAAAGATGACTTGGTGGTGTTTGATCTCAGACAGAAATAAAGTCACAAAGCATTTATTCCACCAAAGACCTTTAGACAATATTAGACACAAGAGAAGCAGTTTGTTAAGTGAACGGGCTCATCGGTTATATTAGCTTCACTACTTAAGAGGTACTATATTTATCGACCCAGAAAGTACGAAAGACAAGGTTAACTACGCCAGAATATGAATTCCAAAAGAAACATTTTAGTGCTAGTATGTCACAGAAAAACGAACTTTCTAGTAAACAAGAAACTACTGGAAAGTGTAGTCGTTAAAAAAGGCATCTTTGGATGACTCTCCTATTTATTATTTATTATCGCGCTGACATCTATCTCAATGACACTTCAAAATGTTAACACAAGAGAAAAAAATTGGGAGAAACTCATACTTGTTTAAATTACCCATTTACTTATCAATTGATCAATTCCCTTATCAGTAGAGTAAAGGACTCTATTGAGTTTGGTTTATCAAAATGGTGAGTTTAGCAATAAAGAGATGGGTGTGAGGCCATTTTAATGGAATACTCTAATCGGAAAAACAAATTTTAGAACCTGATGACAATAAATATAAGACTCTAGGAATATTGGAATTCGACGATTTTATGTATAAGGAATTGAAAAAGTGCGAAAGCAATATATTTAAAATGTTTAAAGCTTGAATATAGGCACCAACACGGCTGTGTGATTAACAAGTTTGCGTTGCAGCCACGTGGTTTTGAGCTTAGTCACTTTGCGCGGTACCTTGGGCACTTGTAGTAGTATCTTTTACTATAGCCCCGGGTAGTCTAATGCCGTCAAAGGGAATTTCGTAGACGGAAACTATGTGAAAGCCTGTCCTATATATCTGTGTGTGAGCATGTGTGTCTAAGCTTGAGTGTCAGCCTTTCTCAAACGCTTGGCAATCCGTATGGGTTTGTTTGCGTCCCCGCAACTTAGCGGTTCGACAAAAGAACCCAGTAGAGTATGTACTATATTTAAGAAAAGACAGAAGTACTGGGGTTGATTTGTTTGACTAAACCCTTCAAGGCAGTGCTAAAGCATAGCCGCAATCCAATCATTGAAACAAAATATATAACTCTAAACTTGATTCAAAGTTGATAAATGCGATCAATACGTGATGGAGTGATGTCGTATGTCACAGTACTGGAATAGTGAACTGGACAAAAGATGGAATAAATGCATTAGACAGGAAAACGATAGAATTCTTAACTATACATAGTGTTTTCCATCGAAATGTAGCTATCAGACATTTATACCTGAAGCGATAAGCTCTGGGAAGAGAACTTAATAGAATTTTTTACTGTGTGGTTAGAGAGTAAAAGGCAGCAAACAGTTGCATCGCAAAAAGTTAAACATACTAAAACAATAGAGTTAAGACTGACTGTGACTGAACTTGAAGGGGAAATTTTATGCGAGGGTAAATAATTTGTGAATGAACAGGAGTAGAATAAATGCAGATGCATGAACAGTTTCAGAGACACGAAGAATGTGAAAAAATCAAGAATCCTCGTGAGATGGAGCAGTTCTGGAGTGAAGATTTAGAAAGAGGAATCGAGTGTTTATTGATAGTTTGTCAAGAAAATTTGCGCAGAGGGGAGCAGTAGATTATATCGGCTTTAATATTTGACTCGTACCCTGGAAAAACGAAAGGCAATGTTGACCTCAACAGGATGCGAACTTAGGAACGTGAAGAACCGGGGAAAATGCAGCAAAGTATTTTGTCTAATACGCTAACGTCTCTGCCAATTTCAGCTTACTTCAACACAAAACCAGTTACTGACCTTTTGGTTTGCATCCCAATATTATTAGGAGTAAATTATCTTAATCTCTCTCTCTCTCTCTCTCTCTCTCTCTCTCTCTCTCTCTCTCTCTCTCTCTCCCTCTCTCTCTCTCTCTCCCTCTCTCTCCCTCTCTCTCTCTCTCTCTCTCTCTCTCTCTCTCTCTCTCTCTCTCTCTCTCTCTCTCTCTCTCTCTCTCTCTCTCCCTCTCCAAGCAGTACAGTGAAAGGTGAAGTTAAGCACAGCAGCTCTGGCTCGACCTGCAACACTGATCTCTACTTCACCACTGTACATATTTAGAGCAAAGTTCGCTAAATCAGGTAACTACTCTGGGCATGGACAAAACTGGCGATGGATCCAACTGCACTGAACATGGGGCAGTCTTTTCTAACATTGTCTTAAGAAGACACATGTTCTGTAAGGAAACTAACTGAAATGTACCTGTAATTAGAAGGGCCATTCTTGTTACACAGTGTCATGCTGATTAAGTCTGCAGATTGCACTTAGATTACAAGGGTCCGTGGATACTTACTACGTAATAACAAGTCAATGGACGGTCCCACTGATCGAACAACCAGAACACGCGTACGCCAGGATCAACGCAAAAGTATATCAAAAAGGGTTGTAAAGAGCTAAGTAACTCGGCCAGGGACAGCGTTAGTGATGAAACGTTTGATCTAGAAATGATCGAAATGTCTCAAAAATATAATTACAAAGAGTAGAAAGGTCACCATTTTCAGACGCGTTTAAAATACCATATAACAGACTCAATAATTTTGACCTATAGAGATAAAAGAGAAATAAAACATAAGAGAGCTGCATAAGCGACGTTATTTACTTGAAGAAAGCAGACTAGAAGAGTTTTAATGGCCTACAAAAACAAGTAGAATAGTGTTGAGTGTACAAAGTTTGGCGAGATAACAAACTGTAAATTGATACAAATAATACAATTGCTATCGATTCGTGTATATTTTATCGAGTGTAATAGAATAGACGTAAGCTTCGGATAAATATGGTCCTTGACCTGGTTTATTTCCAGAAAATAACATAGTAGCAGCCAATTTGCAGGAATCTGTGAAAGAATAATAAGCACTTGAAGTATTCGTTGAAATTCCACGCTTATTTTGAAAATTACAAGGTTGCTGGAAGTTTGTAGAGAACAATGAGATATATACTTTCTTTTGAAACTTTTCATGCCCGATTAATTTTTAAGATGATGCAAAATCCACATAATTAATTACTGTAAGTGAGAAGGTCTTTAAAAGCTATATTATTTGTTCTATACTAGTTATCTCTTTCGTGTCGAATGCTGTTATCTATTATATTTATCTTTTCATCAAGAAGTAATAAATCTTAACCATGAAACAAAATAGAATACATAATCTATGAATAATATTCTTCTGTTACGGTATATTGGTGAGGCTTTAACAAATCTTAGTACACTTTTTCGGCATGTATATTTTATATCAGTAAAAGTGTATTTGGCTGGACATGAGTGAACGAAGAAAAGAAGCTGATCCACCGAGCTGGAAATTCTAATTCAATTAATTTAAAATATTTTTTTTTCAGTCAATTTTCTTACGAATAATAGTTCTAATATAAATGTGTCTACAATGGAATATATTTTCTATCTAGTTCCATAGTTTATCAGTCAATTGTCTTCAATGTATTTTTAACAGGTTTCGTTATACAATTAAGATTGAGCAGGTTTAAACGTTACATACATAGACTGCAGTAGATTAATATAGATTATTTTTACCAACTTCATCAACTGATTCATTCCCTATAACTTTGAATCGGTGCCTATTGGAAAATATCGATATTCTTCCAATTAAGCTAGTGTCGAGTTGTGTACTGTAAAGAATAAATTCCTGGAAATAATGATAGAATTTAATGTATCTTCATCGACATTGTATTATCTTTGTGGGAAAATAAATTTTATATTCGATTTCCTTTCCTTTAAACTCATTTTAAAAGTACCATGTCAAGGTCCTTAGTATAGTTTTGATTCCAGGCCGACATCATTTCATCTATGCCACTAAAAGACTAATGAGAAATAATCTGATAACTTAATTTAAAATGGTAGTGCCTCTTGAAACACTAGTGAATTATTCAGCTGGCTATTTCTGTATCTCGGGGTTCTAGGTTCAATGTCATTGGTGACACTACAGCTGCTTTACATTACAAAGGCATCTGGATGAAAACAAGTAGCTGTTGTTATGTGGATACTGAAAGGTGAATATGTGAAGGAGTGTAGCATACGAATTCAGAGCAAAACACAGAGTTGTAAATCTGTAGATTTAGTTTATTTTCTTTGTTACGAAAATCGATCTTCACTTAAAGAAATGCAGCAAGGAAAACATATGGTTTGAATATTAATGAATGTGCTGAAAGACAGTGTGATTGGTCCTAGTTACCCTCAGTTGAGTAATCTTTTGATGAAAGACATTCCAGCTATGTGAACCCCTTCTTTTGATATATGAACACGCATCTTCCAACGTGTCATTCCCTGACCGCATGAAGTTTTAACTGTGACCATCCCTACGCATTTTCCAAACAGTATTTCTTAACTAAAATGTCTGTCTTTCTTAAAACGATAGAATAGGATTTGAGAAAAAAATTGATGTTATTTCTTCAGGTTGAATGATTACAGAGAGGTCTCAGTGTCAACTCGTGTTTTTAGCGAAGTTGTTATTTTCGCTGTTGTTTTCGCTGATCGAGTTGATCTTTGTTCAAAGCTATTCCAACAATGATCAACTCGCCGTCTTCCTACGTACAAAGAAACTCAAACCATTTAACTCAAGATGTCTTTTCATAGACGGTAGCGTGCAATTTGAGGGAGATCAGTCTGCTATGTTTAGTTGGTTGAGTGATCATGTATAGGTGCTAGTAGTAGTAGTAGTAGTAGTAGTAGTAGTAGTAGTAATAGTAGTAGTAGTAGTAGTAGTAGTAGCAGCAGCAGCAGCAGCAGTAGCAGCAGCAGTAGCAGCAGCAGTAGCAGCAGCAGTAGCAGCAGCAGTAGTTTAACGGAAAAAAGACAATTTCATCTTTTATGAGGGATGGCGTAGTTTTCTCAAGGCAGGCTCGGATGAGAGAGCGAGTCTGACGTTGTGCAACCATTTTGTTTCTTCTTCTCAAATATTGCAGATTTATTTATTTTAGTTTATGCGCAGGTGTGTCTTGTACCATTTAAGCCTATGCCTTTGTCTTGTCTTCTGTTTTGATGACCACGCATATAGCGCCATATGCTTTTCATCTTGTATTGAAGATTTCCCTGCACATATCTGCTAGAATTGCCTCCAATTCCTCGACTGATTTTGAATTCGGAATGCAAAGAGCCGAAAGAAATGCCACAAGGCATCTTTTCTAACACCTGAACGCTTCTGCCAGCTTACCATCTTAACAACAGTAATAACAAATTTATTAGTTCCAGAGTGGCAATAGATGAAGAGATATTATTATCATTATTGTCATTATTATTAGTATTATTATTATTAGTATTATTATTATTATGATCATCATCATCATCATCATTATCATTATTTTTATTATTATCTCTCAAAGATTTTCGCTGTCTACAATCAGATCATTGTTCTATTTCCCCAAATTATTGACTATCAAGCTCTTCTGCCCACCGCATGCCTTCCCCATAGTTACAAAAACTCTATTTCTATATTATTAGGTATTTAGTTGAGTGTATATCCGTAGTTTGTCGCCGACATTATTTCTCTGAGTGTCGGTTAGGTGGTTGAAGAAACAAATCATCTTCAAATCATACGTTACCGACTTACAAAAGGAATGACATTTGGGATAATAATATACTCTTAAATAAAGTATTTCTGAAACAAAAGCCATCAGATTATTGCAACAATGCCTTTAATCAAAACTCAACTTGATTAGGGCTCATTTATTGCCTAAACGACAAAATAAAATTACTTACATTGAAAGAAGCCTGCTTCAGATTTTCCTACCTTTCCAATTCTATTTAGTAAAACATTGTCTGGTTTTCCATGGTTTCTGCCATTTTACCAATCAGTCCTCCGCTATTATACATTATAGGATTTGTTCTGTAGAGTGATTCCGCTAGTCAGCATCTTACCAGACACAAATGCCACTCGTCTGACTGGCATGAAGATGATCACCAACACTCCAATTTTTGGACCATCGACGTACTATGTGCCCTTATTCTTGCTCTTCTACTGCAACTACAGTCGCCACTATTCCTCATAGCAGGTTGTTCTCGAACTACTTCTACTCGGGTTCCACTCAACTAATTCTCCTTACTTCGCTTCTCATCACCCATATTGTGACAACCCACCCTAGCCTTCGTATTGACTACCTTGCCTACTCCTTCCTCATCACAACATTAGATGTCTGAAAAGTCTATTCAGCCTACGATTTTTCTCTAACCAGTGACATCCTCAATTCCCTGGTCTTTGGAGAAGCCGCGGAGGCTATGGAAACAGTCTCTTCCTCCAGAGTAAGATCTACAATTCAGTTTTTATATTCAGTCGATTCCTTTCACCTAAAGTATCTGTTAGTATCTTTATTTCCATCTAAGACGGTTGACATCTCTTTCTAGTAGTCTCTATTTCACACTCTGCGAGTGGAAAATAGACACCAGACTAATTCTTCAGTCGATAAGGTGACGTACATCCATCATTATATAGAATAGTCATGTGTGAATCATATCATTACGGATCATAATAACAATAGCAATCAAAGTCGTTGCAATTAATTTCACATTTTGTCCAAAATCCAATTACAGTATTGTTTCTGCGTGTAATTAATTGAAGAAAATTGTTAAACTCAATATAATGATAAAATATTTCGAAGTTAAGTAATAATTTAAGAACAGTTTATAATTTTATAATAGAGTACCAATCGAGTTTGGGGTTTATTAACAACTTCATATGGTGTACATTATATCTAGTTCGTTATTCAATAAATTATCATCATGTAGATTGACAACTAGATGAATATAAAGTGGTGTTGTTGAGTCATTGGCTGAATCCATAAAATATAGCTTCCTGTTACAGCATTCCTCTTAGGAAAATCTCCATAAGTTATGGAAGACTTCCCTCAAACGGTTATACTGTCAACGAGAGAAATCCGTGTGATCATTCAATCTGCTTGATATAACAGTCAAATCTACACCATATTATTCCTTATCATGTTTAAAAAAAGTGGGCATATGTTATATAGTATGGTTTTAGATTGGCTATTCCTGAATACAAAATGGAATAATTACTATCCCATCCTATAGACCATCTGATAAACCTATAAGAAGCGACTTGCAGCTAAAAAAAACTACCATCGACAACGTCGTTTCCACTGACAGAAACAGTATCCATATTTCACGCAAATAGCACCCTATCGTTTTACAAAAAGAAATTTCAGATAATGTCGTCTTAAATATATCTGACAAAAGATGAGATAGTTGCAATTGAAACGAATCTGATTATATCTCGGTGTGATCAGAGCACATACAATCAATTCTTTTGAGAAAAGACTAAGATTTTCCTCCTTGTGGAAATTATTGTCATTTAGCCCTAGGTACACCTTGACTGAACAGGCCTAATGATCCAAGACATTTCAGCCATCATTTTACATTTCTAATGGTATATAAAACAATAACTATATTTAATGAGTTCTTGCCTTTTTTAGACGAGAGAAATATATGAAAGATATTTAGCTTTGTGAGATTGATAAATTACACAGAAACAGGGTCTCATATGTACAGAGAAAGATGTGCGCTAACATAACAGTCAACTGTTCATTGGGGACTTATCGATTATTTAGACGTCGAGTCGAAACTAGGTCGTGAATTTTAAAAAGTCTGATGAGAGTGATTGCCAATTCGCTTTCAAATGAGACTTCATCTCGTAAACTTCTTGCAGAGGTTTCCTGGAAGAGCAATGAAAGGAGATATTGTGATGTTTAGGGCTTTCCACATTATCAGTGTAAGGGACTTCGAATTAACTTCGATCGAATATTGAAATATTTCGGTTTTTCTAAACAACACCTCTTGCACTGTGTTACACACCGCTCATTTATTTTGACTTTATACAAGGTTCTGTGATTTCAGACAAAGTATTTTGTCTATTTTATTCTTTTCTTCCAAATATAAAATATGTAAATACATGTTTTCAAGTAATAATCGAAATCATGCCTGTGTCTCGGTTTCTATTACTCGACAGCGAGGTGTGTGTGTGTGTGTGTGTGTGTGTGTGAGACAGACAGACAGAGAGAGAGAGAGAGAGAGAGAGAGAGAGAGAGAGAGAGAGAGAGAGAGAGAGAGAGACGGGGAGAGACGTACATTTATAATAAACACATAAAGGAAAGGAATATCTTTAAATATAAATAACTTCATGTTTGCGAAGATTTTTTATTAAATACTTATCTATACATAGATTGCATTAATGGTTGCTATTGTCTATCCCTTTCGCATTTTTATTGCGATCGAAGACAATAACCAAATTTTTTAAACGATATTAAATGACTAAGCTTTGTTTTGTTTGCTTTTGTATTTCACTTCTAGAAAACAGTGACATAAAAAGTAGCCATCACATTGCTGCCAATGCCTTCTTTTATTATTATTCTAAAAAAACTTTTGGATAGTTCTTAATTATCAGTTGTTCTTTACTTGAAAGCAGGCAATAATAAATCACCAAAGGTTTCAAGTAGTGCTTTCTACTGTGACTCTAAGAGACAATTTCCTTAGAATGCGAACTGTACCCAACAATACTCTCTTCTGGATCACTTCGAGCCTTACAGCAGCTCCAATATTCTTAATATGTTTTTGAAAGCCTTTGGAAACTGCTCCTAATGCTCCAATTACCATTGGTATCACCATTACTTTCCTCATGCCCCATAACTTTCCTATCTCGTCCCGCAGTGGCTGGTATTTCTCACTCTTTTCGGTTTCCTTACATTTCACCCTCGAATCACATGGTATTGCAACGTCTATTATCTTTACTTCTTTTTCACCTTAATGGATGATCACGATATCTGGCCGTCTCGCCTCAATGACTTGGTCGCACTGTATGTTAGAATCTCAGAGTATTTTGTAATATTCGTCTTCCATTACTCTCTCTCTGGTTTGTGTTCATACCATTGTTCCGATCTCTTGAGGTTCGCTTTACCGCACAACAGCCAGTACACATATCTAGCCACATTGTCATGTCTCCTTTTATATTAGCATTGTGCGAGCTTACAGCACTCACTAACTACATGGCGTATACTTTCTCCCTTCTCAGAGCACATCCTACACTGTGGCGAGTCAGTGCTTTTATCAATGTGATATTTGGAGTAGTTTGTCTTGAGAACTTGTTCTTGAGCGCTGCACACTAATGCCTCAGTGGGCCCTTTCAAGTTTCCTTTCTGCAGCCATTGCCAGGTTCTATTCAAATCAATCTCCAAGAACTGACTGTACATTTTCTTGTCTTGTCAAATTTTCTTCATCTGCTTTCTCTCTCTCTCTCTCTCTCTCTCTCTCTCTCTCTCTCTCTCTCTCTCTCTCTCTCTCTCTCTCTCTCTCTGGTCTTTCTTAAATTGTATTGGATCTACGGCTTCGTTCACTTTTAAGCTACCCTGCATTTTCACTGCTTCAATCATTTCTGCTTTACTCCCCTTGACATACCAAGTCAGGCTATTCTCCTCTTCTCTTACACAACCTTCACAACACACTAATCCCCGGCTTCCTTATTATCATTATTACATGTTTGACTTTTGCTTTGTTTTTGTACAAGTTGACTCCAAGTTTCACCCAGAGACCTCAGGAGGCAACAAGTTAGAAGTTCATGTTGGGGTTATACCTAGGGTGTCATATATTTGGTTTTGCACATAGTACTGTTTTAGAGAATGTTTAAGAAAACAAGAAAATTTTGAGTTTGTTTTAAAATTTGAGATTACATAGACAGAATTTTACGTAGGATATGAACAGTTCCCATGAGCACTAACTTTTGAATTTCTATCATTTTGGGGTTTCCTAGTATCTGAGCTAGGTAGGGATCAGCTCCTTTTGCTATCATTCCTTGGGCACCTATGACAACAGGTATTGTTTTAGTCTTGAGGTTCCACACTTTGCCAATTTCTATTTCAGGATCTTTATACTTGCTCAGTTTTTGGTAGGTTTTCACAGATACATTTATGTCAATTGGGACAGTCATGTCAATGAAGAGGTATGATTTTTGTCTGAAGTCCTTCAATATAATGTCTAACCTATTCGCATCTATCTTTCTGTCAGTTTGAATGGTGAAGTTCCAGAGCAGTGAGATGTGATCATTTTCAAGCAGTGGAGGTGTTCCCACAAGTCTTTATCACGGGACAGGTCCAGGGTTTCACAAATTATCCACTGAATATATTGTGCTGATCTATCATGCCTGTTGAGATACTCTGTAGGCACCAGAAGACTGTACAAGGAGACAACATGATCAATGATTTCATTTTGCTGTTGTCATCCACGACATGTTGGGCTACTGCCGTTCTTTAATATGTTAGCCTGGTAGTTTCTTGTAGGTAGGCATTGATCCAGAGCTGCTATGATAAACCCTTCTGTTTCTGATTTTAGACCAGAGTGGGGATCTCCCTTTCCCCTTTCTCTCCTCAACGTCCACGTGATGGCTTGTGCTATCTGGTAAATGTATAATGTCCGGGATTTTCTAGACTGCATCCACATTTACATGCCTTGCCCCGACCAATTTTGTTTTTGAAGTTTCTGCACCTGTAGGATATTTGTTTTGTCCTCCGTGTCCAGCAGATGTCTATTTCTGGTGGTATGTCTCTAATTTTAATGTTCGCCACTCGATGGCCTAGATGTGTGTGCACCAGAGCTAGTTCTTCCTTTTTTTAAAGTTAGAATTGACTGCTTCCTTGCCTCCTCCTCTGTGGAAGATCTCACCTCTACAGCGCCAAATGACTTTCCTTTTGCAACATATTTTTGTGTTCCATACTGGTCCAAGATACTTTTCAATTTTTGTTGCTGTGTCCCCCGTTCTAGTTTACGACTTTTTGTTTTATGTATTATCGTCTTTCTCAGCGTCTTTCTCTACAATACCTTCAGTGGTGCTAAGAGTAACTCTTCTTCCATTTCTTTTAACTTATTTCTTGCGTCTTTTAAGTCATCCATTGAAAGCTTTACATCTTCACGTGTTTGACGCGCCACAAGTGTGAAACCGTTAACGCTTTAGTTGTGGTTCTTGCGGTTTTCAGCGACTGCGCTGGTGTTAGTGGTGGTAGTGGTGACGGCTCGGTTGGATTTGCACTTGTCATGTGTAAAGAATTTGTCTTTTCTCTTTCCTGTTTTTTTTCTTTTTGTTCGTGACTGTTGTTGCTTTGGTCGGTGGTGGTGGTACTGTTGCTGTTGATTTCACATGTTTGTTTTTCCTTTTATGTTTTTGTCGGTGTTGTTGGTGGTGATGCTATTGTTGACGCTGTTGATTCTGCTGCTACTACTTCTTTCCACGTTTGTTAGATCAGCTGGGGGAAGGGGATGACGGCGAAAGACAATTTTACCCTCAAAACTATCTCCCACCACCCTCTTGTCAGTTTGGCGAGGAAGACTACACCATGTTAAATTTTAAATAAGTATTTCGAAAAGAATTACTTTGTTTCGGAAATTTCGTCCCTTAAGGCAGATAATAACTTCTGCTCAGACCCTTATGGTTTTACTCAAAACACGGCACACTATATGACAATAAAGTAAACCAAAGTAGACTTATAACAATGAAAACAAGTCAATAACTCACAGAGCGCTCATAGCGCGTCTTGTCTTGACGATAAAGAACAACAACAACAACAACAACACCAACAATAATAATAATAATAATAATGATAATAATAATAATAATAATAATAATAATAATAAAACCTCAATGATCTCCATAGAATGTTTTACCTTTAGCAATGTTAAACATTTAGAAAGAAATCCAGTTTCATTTTAATATGAATCACTGACATTTAAACAACGTTCATTCGCTGCTCGTTTCGCTTTTCATTCCACCTTCACACCCCTTTATACCTAATTATTCTACCGATTAAGACCCTTATTCTACACTTTATCACATTTATATCTATCGTTTCCCTTATATTTTACATTATTTTATGATTGAAAATGTATAAATTTGTTCGCTTCTTTACGTGTTTGTTTATTTGCGATTTTTCGAGAGAAAAGGGATTTCTTTTTAACCGATTGAGAGTAACAAACGGTATTTGTATGATCAAAAGAACTATCGATCGAAAATTTAGTTGAGTGAATGAGAAATTTTATAAAACACTCTGACACATACACTCTGACACATACGTAGACACACGGATGCATGCCATATAAAGACTTGCGATGTCTGAACGTGCCTATTTTGTAATAAAAAACACTAGAAAGGTATAATTTAATTTCAAAAGCATATATATTAATACATTTACTAATCTGAACTTATTTATGTCATTTCCTGTATTAATCATGAAAGCTTTAGAGAGATGTAGATCTGTTTTACGAGCAGGTGTCTTTAATACAGAAAACAAAATCCAATAAAACAAAAATAATTGGTAACAGTATTCCCATTAACTCAACTTGTGCAAAGACAAGAAATGAAAACAAAAAAACAACAGCTTTATAAGAAGTTAGTGGAACAAAATTATTCTTTAGAACGAGCTGTTATGTTAGGCAGCTTTCATCTTTGGAAATGAAGAAACCTTTCCATGTCAGAGGCTTTTAGGAAAGTATTTGTCGATGAGTTTAGCCTTCTACATATTTAGCAGGTGGTCAGCTAGCAATATTACCGTTTCACTAATGGTAAATGATTAATCGCTGAATTATAATCTGTTGAAATGTTGGCCGACACCTATTTAACGCTTCAATATTTTACACATTAATTAACTTTTAAAATGTAAATAACATTCTGGTTAAATGCATTATTTATCGGGGAAAGTTGATGGAGCTTTATGCAAGTAGTGCCCACACCAGATGTCTACTAATCGCTCCTAATATTGCATTAATTTTCATCCGTGTGTCAATTTTAGGCATTTTTACGTAAACCTAAAAACTATATGTTTTATTTCTAACATGGAGTTTCAAATATAAGAGCATAAAATTGAGCAAAGTTGTTGTTTTGGGGATTTTTATTATTTTATTATTTTTATTTATTTATTTATTTTGTTGCTAAACGTTACATCAGACAAATCAAAGCTTAACAGTTTAAAATAATATAAGGTCTGAGTTAAAGATATTCCACATATTTACGATTGAACGGCAACATCTTTAGTTGATATGTTTTAGAATTAAAATATTCAGTGGGTTTAAATAGCAATTAATGGTGTAGAAAATAAACGTTAACTCTTATACTTTTCGTATAAAATAGTCAACCCTGCACCCGTTGACTTATTCATTTTGGTATAAGTTA
>NC_142942.1:30994614-31009614 GCF_046866305.1 Octopus bimaculoides
AGAGATGATAATTGTATATAAGTATACACAGTGGACAGTCGTAAGAATTTGGAAAGAAAAGGTGAACAAGGATAGATTAAATACTGTACAATTTATAAATTCTTGATGTATAATATTTTCTTGGTTTCCAGAGAAGAACAAGAACAAACACCTAGCGGCGATTGCAACTCTCTCCGATTAAGGAGGGGAGATAACCTTAAGGAATGAAAACTTTCCCTGAATTAACATGGTGTAAACAATGAGTTGATTTTGGTGGGAGCGTTAATGCTGCCTAAAGTTAAGAGAACAGCTAACACCAGTTTGTCTTAATAGGTGTCTTCAAAACAGCATTGTTCTACTTTCACTTTAGCAAGCTTTTATATTCAGGTAGAGCAGAAAAAAAATTTGCCTAGATTAATTTGCATAATTAATAGAAATAACTTAGAATGACCAGTTTAATGAATTTGTTCATAAAAACAACTATATATTAAATATCACGGAAAATAAATTGTTGAAACTTTGAAATATTGGCGGAAACGACGCACACACACACACACACACACACACACACACACACACACACATACACACATATACTAGCGATTCTGCCAGCTGGCATTGGACTAAAAAATTTGGGGACTGAAAAAGTGGAAGGCTTCCTATTGGACTCGAACTCACATCTATCTATCAGTACTCGTTCATCTGAATTTGCCACACTTGCCAATGCTGTTAACCAGGCGATAATCCACTGGACTATGCAAACAGTTAATAGAATCAGAAGCTGGATGTAGACGGTAGCCAATGGCAGATAAACTGCTCCTGAAAGGAACTGGCGGGATTCTACTGAAGATCTTGTTCCTCCTTGACACACTCTACCCCTACATCTATCCATGCATAGATGTATTTAACGTTACATACTCTTAGATTTATATATGTAATTACATACACGCACACACGCACTCACACTCACACACACGCACACACGCACACACACACACACACATGTATATATATATATATATATATATATATATATATATATGCTGACATTTTAAAGACAACTCGGTGACTATAATTACACCCTTACGTAAATTCCTGAAATCTCATTAAAACATTCACTCGCACATTCCCTCGGATATATTCACGTACGCACGCATATATTGTGTGTGTGTGCGTGTGTTAGTGTGTGTGTCTGTGTGTGTGTGCGTTTGTGTGTGTGTGTGTGTGTGTGTGTGTGTGTGTGTGTGTGTCTGTGTGTGTGTGTATGCTGTGTACGTGTGTGAATGTGTGTGTGTGTGTATGTATGTATGCTATGTGCGCATACATACATATGCACATATAGAAATTGACGTAATAAAATGAATGTAACTGTGCGTCATAGAATACTAAAGGGGAAACCAACCATTCACGAAAAGAGCCACTTCCGTGCAATATTGATGAGGGAAGTGGATTTAAAATTTAATCATAAAATAATTCGTAGCAAAATCACTAGAATACATCATCGCAACGTGAGTTTCTATCAATTATATTTGCTGGATTGTTTATTATATTACATCTTGTGATATTATATTAACTAATCCTTTATGCAAGTTGCATCGAAATCATACCAGCTTACATATGTCTGTGTGTATGTATGTGCAAGCACTTGTGCATAAAATATTTGTATATATTTATATATGTATAGATGTCTATATGCAAATGCACAAGCACGTAAACTCAGAAAGAACAAAGAATCAGAAAACTCCCCAATACATCGTGTAGAGCGTAATACTAATATTTATTCGGCTAATGTCGTTTACAGTTACTTTAAGTTTCCTCGGGGTACGATCTGTAAGATGATCATCCATAATAAAAACTATTCCTTTCTCGACGATGACGTCGATCCCACTCAATTGCATTCTTTAAACAGACCATGTTAGTTACCAGTAAGTGTTAATAGTTCTCAAATGAGGCAAAAATTCGTCAGAAGTATTTGTTTGACTTGACAAAATTTTCGTTGATGAGGGAAGTGGATTTAAAATTAATTTTCCTTGATCTGAAATTCAAATAATTTTTTTTGAATAGAAAGTAAAATTTGGGACCAAAATTTTCTATCAGTTCTTTTGTGCTCTTGTGGTACCTGGTTCACGTAAGGATATGTGCTCTTTTTTTAAACTCGAGGAGGTGCAGGTGAAAGCGAATGTATTTCAATTGTTAACAGGAGTTACATTGGCTGTAGATTGTGACTGAGGCCAATTTGGTGTTCAAAATCGATTCATACGGGGATGTTAGAATGCTTGAGGTTTAAATTTTTCTAACGATAGACATTATATATGTATCTATGTATGTAGTATGTTTGTGTGCTAGCGCGCATCTCGATGTTTGTATTTGCCTCTCTTGACAATTGACTTCAGTTTGTATGCGGCCTTTCAGCAGGTCGGCAAAAAGAGGCCGCCAAAATAATGGACCACACTTCAATGAAGTACATGAACAAATAAAAGAAAGTAGTACTGAATACATTAAATTGGATTTGTATTTCAAAGCAAGTTGACTCTACTCCACATTAAGGTTTCTAAAGTTTCGTACACCCAGATAAGCGTCTACATTCACGGAAGTACAGAGTCGGAATTAAGATAATTTAAAGATGGCTTCAAACTGATTATATTTGAGCCTCTATTGATCAATCCGGGTCAGGGGCACACTTTAGTAAAATACCTGCACCAGCTGATTCTACTACATGTTCTATGCGGTAAAGGTAATCGGCTATCTGTAAGGTTTGAGAGTTCAGTGACGCTAATGACTGATACGGCGCTGTGGTGTTAGGTTAGATATCAGTTTCCGTGTCAAGCGTAGCTGCGTGGTATAATTTAACCGAGTGGTGGTGAATTACCATAATAACATGGAGGAGGAAATTATTTCACAGTAGTAAATGGCAATTGCATATCCGGTAATTGTGCATGAGCCAAGAAGTGCTAAGTTTGCCTTTCCATATTATCAAAAGTTCTACCGTAGAGAATGTGTCTACTGACAAGATGATACAGCGTATTTTTTTCATTTCTTTTTTCTTTTTATTTTTGTAGGGAATTCATTGTGTTACAGAATATACAGTTTCTGCCAGCGATACTTCATATGATGGTGAGGAAATTGATTTTTTTGACCTTGAGTATCCAAATGAAACGAGACAGGAAGATATAGTTTCCTTGTTCCTCAAGTTGAAGAAATGCATGTTTCGTAAACCTTCCACCGATATCACTGACTGTTTTTCCAAGTTAGTTTCATGATATCATCGGAAGGAATTATGGTGACTCTATAAGCCACAGCCTCTGAGAGGCAAGGTCAATCCAGTGGGAAGTTGAGGGAATTCCAACAAACGCAGGTGAAATGTGGGATAGAGTTTGGATGTGTGAGTTTGTCGTAACGTACTTTGTTGGTAATGATATTATCAAAGGAAATATATATATATATATATATATATATATATATATATATATATATATATATGACTCTCTTAACTGATTTAGTGCTACACTACTTGTTGAACAACCACACCCACATGTTAAGCTAAGTAAACGGATTAGTACGGTTAAGTAATTGATTGATTTATTAAGCAACAAGTAATACTTGTCGCTACTGGAATAGATATCAAATATCTCACGTAATAATTTAATTACATATTTTAGATATAATTTTATAAAGCTTCTGAACTTTGTAAGGTTTTGATGTGTTAATAGTATTTAGTTGTGTTAGCTCAGTAATTAGATTTAATAATTATATATTAGGGATGTTATTGATATTGGTATCGTTACGTTGGTACACTGCATACCTTTAGATGGATATTGATGCGGTTTAATGTAGTTAATGAAGACATACTCATAACATGCACAAGCACACATATATATATATATATATATATATATATATATATATATATATATATATATACACATTCAAATATATAAATATATGTATGTGTGTATGTATATATATATATATATATATATATATATATATATATATATATATAAATATATGTATATGTGTATGTATATATATATATATATATATATATATATATATATATATATATATATATATATATATGGCTATAACAAATTGAATGTTTTAGTTTAAGATTATCGAATTACGCATCTCATACTCGTTAGATAAATATTTTTAGGATATTTTTTATTTTTAAAATATGTTTTGCGTGTGTGTGTGTGTGTGTGCGCGCGCGCGAGCGTGTATGTGTGTGCGTTGATTTTAACAACTGTGACTTCGAAGCTTCACCGGAAGATGGTACCGTCAGTCCGCAATTTATGCGTAAACGCCTGATTATTGTGACGCATGTATCCTTAGCGAAAGTCTGTCCGAATTAGCGTGATAAGGTTGGACTTCTGGATCATATATACAGCTCACAGCGAAAGAGAGAGAGTGGGGGGGGAGGATAGTGAGAAAGAAAAATCGGCCACACGACGAGATTGATCCTTTATTTACCGAACCTGAAAAAAATAAGCAGTACAAGTGACCTCGGCTTGATTCAGATTCAGAGTGTAGGAACGCAATTGAATAATTCTGTCACATTACGCCTTATGCAAGCCCTCGACTCCTTCCAATGATACACACTGAATAAATGAAAATATTGTGTTCAAATTTTCAAAAATAGACTGGTACTTACCTGAACCATGTAAATATTGATTCATATTATTGGTGTTTTTCTTACTGGTAGAGAAATAAATGTCTATGTGAAAGTTGGGATGTGCATGTATGCATATGTATATATATATATATATATATGTGTGTGTGTGTGTGTGTGTGTGTGTGTGTGTGTGTGTGTGTGTGTGTATTATCGAATTTTATCTCTCTAGATTAGAGTTAGAGTTTAGAGTTGGTGATGAAGATGGTTGTGCGTGCGCGTATGTGTGTGTGTATGAGTGGTTTTTGTGTGTGTATGTGTGTGTGTGTGTGACCGTTTCTCTTAATGTGTCTATCGTTTTATGTTTGTCATAGGTCAGGCAACAGGTGCTATAGACTCTAATGAAAGGTATAACATTATTATAGACGTGTTCAAAATATGATGTATAAGTGGTATAAGTGTGTGTGCGCGTCTACCTACCTACCTACCTACCTACCTACCTACCTACCTATATGTATATATATATATGCGCGCGCGCTTGTGTGTGTGTTTGTGCGTGTGTTTGCGTGTATGAATATATACATGCACATATCACGCACACACATACAAATCCCAAACTCCCAAGACTTTGGCGAAGAAACCGATAATACATCCTCAGAGCATCCGTTTGACGCCTTTTAGAACTCTCTACCTCTCTCATTCTCTCTCTCTCTCTCTCTCTCTCTCTCTCTCTCTCTCTCTCTCTCTCTCTCTCTCTCCCTCTCTATCTCTCTCTCTCTCTCTCTCTCTCTCTCTCTCTCTCTCTCTCTCTCTCCCTCTCTCTCTCTCTGTTTATATATATACTCGAGTGAGTGGACAAGAAAAGGTAATGTTATATATATATATATATATATATATATATATATTCACTCTTTTACTCTTTTACTTGTTTCAGCCATCTGACTGCGGCCATGCTGGAGCACCGCCTTTTAGTCGAGCTAATCGACCCCAGGACTTATTCTTTGTAAGCCTAGTACTTATTCTATCGGTCTCTTCAGCCGAACCGCTAAGTTACGGGGAGGTAAACACACCAGCATCGGTTGTCAAGCGATGTTGGGGGGGGACAAACAGAGACACACAAACATATACACACACATACATATATATATATACATATATACGACAGGCTCCTTTCAGTTTCCGTCTACCAAATCCACTCACAAGGCTTTGGCCGGTCCGAGGCTATAGTAGAAGACACTTGCCCAAGGTGCCACGCAGTGGGACTGAACCCGGAACCATGTGGTTGGTAAGCAAGCTACTTACCACACAGCCACTCCTATATATATATTACACATATATGTATGCACGAACATGCATACAGGAGAGTGAGTGAGTGAGTGAGTGAGTGAGTGAGTGAGTGTGTGTGTGTGTGTGTGCGTGTGTGTGTGTGTGTGTGTGTGTGCGTGTGTGTGTGTGTGTGTGTATGTGTCCGTTTCCGCTAACAAAATTCTACTTAGAAGGAATAGCTCAGCTAGAACCGAGCTAGAAATCACTTGATCAAGGGCCGAGTATTTGGATGGAACACGGAACCATATAACATCGTAATCAGGCAATAATGTCTGTCTTTATAACGTTTACGAATTCGATATTTCGAAATAGACAGAAAATCAGTCATCGAAATAGGAAAGAAGTCGATTGAATTTCCTCAGTATATTAACGCTACATAATTTCGCAGCGTTGCCAGGTGGAAGAACGGCAAAGTAAAGTCTGGTTGGATTTAATCATGAAATACAGAAATATGTAACTACATAATTATATTTCAACCGACACTTTACTGTTCCTGTGAAATCACCACTAGCCACAGAGGACGCCGTCCTTCCATCGTCTCACGGCTTGTTAGAAAAAGCAGACAAATTATCCTGATGTCATTCTCTTAAGAAAATAAGGATATTTTGGTCAATCTAGTCCTATATAAGTTAAATCTGTGAAGAAAGAGGAAGAATGATCATGACTCGAACTCCTTTAATCACAATCAGAGCTGACATGATGCTAAATAACTTAGCTTTGCATACGTCTGCATATAACTGACTTAAAAATCAAATTGATTTGCTGATTAAATGTTAGATTGACACCGCCACATGTGGCTGTTTGAGCAAGTTACTCATGTGACTTTATGCGTTAACGTTAATTGGCACATTGATGTGGTAGGTGTGAGAAAGATAGGGGATGATATCGTCATGCCATGGTAGTCAGGATGTCGAGCAAAAGGACTTGTGCTATTTAGTTAGGGATCGTTATCTGTCTAAATACCACATATTGTCATTAAATCGACTTCAACAATCCTTGCAGATCTCTCACTCTCTCTCTATCTCTCTCTATCTCTCTCTCTCTCTCTCTCTCTCACTCCCTCTTTTCTCTCTCCCTCTTTTCTCTCTCTTCTCTATCTCTTTCCCTCTCTGTGTCTACCTCCCTCTCTGTGTCTCTCTCTCTTTTCTTCTCTCTCTCTCCCTGACGTATCAGTTGTATCCCTTTTTAAAAGTTGTTTTCATTCAGAGAGATTTAATTACTGTTTCTAGTAGATCGAACAAAACGGTCACTTAGACTTCCCCTCGAAAACACCTGAAATTAAAAAAGCAACTCAAAAATCAATATTCTTGGCCTCTAAGCACCAATAAATTATTTCTCCCCACATCTTTCTCTCTCTCTCTCTCTCTCTCTCTCTCTCTCTCTCTCTCTCTCTCTCTCTCTCTCTCTCTCTCTCTCTCTATCTCTCTCTCTCTCTCTCTCTCTCTCTGTATGTTAGTCAAAGAAGTACGGTTTTCAGCCCTATATTTGATGACATGCTGCCTTAAGCTTTCTCATATGATCAGGTGCCTACCTTAGAAGGCCATTTTTATTCTGTATTTTTTCGAAGATATTTTATATTAGTTCCATATTTATCATGTAAATTTTATTTTCCCGTTTTATGTTCTACCTTATTGTTAACAATTTATTGAGTATTTCTTGATTTGTACCTCTGATTAGACTACACTACACCATATTTAACACTTGTAGGCTTACTGCTATATCATTCATATATATATATATATATAAAATAGAAATATTAATATTTCTAAGTCTCTCTAAAGGAGCCTACGGCAGCGGTACTGGACATTAATAGTTATCGTCAAGCTAACATGGCAGTCCAGAAAAATAGGACGAATGCTGCCGTTGCTTAGCTCTAAGAGGCCATCGCCTCTTCCCCTTGCTGGTCTGGCATCTACAGACTAGTTTCAGGGTATTTGCCCCTTATCAGACGGTCAGTAGCGACACCTGCCTGGTTCGGCTGCTCTACATTTATATATGTATATATATATATATATAAATGTAGAGCAGCCGAACCAGGCAGGTGTCGCTACTGACCGTCGCGCACACGTATATTTGCCGTGAAACTCAGCGGATATATTTCCAAGAATACACACAACACAGGTATCGAGCTTAGTAGTAATTCGTTTGATACCCGTATTGTGAGTATTTTAAAGCTGCTTCTTGCAACATCACAATGTGCCTTTTTGCATATTGACTTTATATTTCCAAGTGTGAAGATTTTAATAAACCAACGAAGTTCCAGAAATTGAAGTCTTCCGTATACCGTATGACTGAAGTAAAATTCTTTCGAGGTTTGCGTCTTCTAAACCAAATATCGGTTGTACTGTTTCATCAAGGAATTTGTAATCTTTTTTATTGTAATATGTGCTCCTGTTATAGGGTCGTTGATTTACATAATGCAATGAACTGAAACACCAAATAGGTTGTTGGATGAACGGCAAATTTGATTACCTTTGTTTGTTTTCTGTTTTGTTTTGTTTTGAAAGTTTCATGATATTGAAAAACATTGTTGATTTTCTGAAAACAAATTTCGCGAGCGGTTTTTATAGCCAAGTGCAGACTATGTAAAAGAGTTCAAGTAGCCCTTTATTACTGAATATTTGCCGTATAATATCAGAGTTATAAAAAAGACTAAAGGTAAAGGAAATATTTCCAATAATGTTATCAATACAGTCTCTCATTTTAGCGAATGAAGCTGAGAAGGATATGATTGAGTAATTACTTTGTTGATATTTCTGAGCTGCGATCACAAAGTAGATAGGTAAATAAGTATGTAGGTACATACGTGCTTAGCAAGCTATGTAGGCAACTAGTATGTTTGATCCTTAAACATATTAACTGTTCCTAGTTGTTTGTAAAAGTTATTTCACCATGCCTCTACAACACTTATAAGGACAAAACTGTAGACGTTAATAATTACAGCAAATTAAACAACGTCCCTATAGCAGGGGCGCATATTATAATACAATGATTAGAAATACCTTTATGAGAAAGTACAAACGATAATTAGTCATCAGGTATTAACTCTTTGAGCCCGTAACACCGGTTTACCGATGGGTGGCTTATTTTTCTCTATACCGTAGCACCGCTCCACCAGTGGAGTGCAGTCACTTTCTCAAAGGAGCGCAAAAGAAGAAATGCAAATGGGTAAACATCAAGAATATGAACAGAAATTATTAGAACAGTTTATGAATTCCCAAAATTTTGCAAATAACCATGTAACATCCAGTAAAACTATAACTTCAAGGAAAAAATCCTCGTCACTTGTCACAGTTAAACAGTCATCTCCACCCCAACAGTCAACACTACTCCAGCAAACAACAGAACTGCAGTTCCTCTCAACAGGGTCCTCTTCCTCTTCCTCTTCCTCTTCAGCTTCTTTCACTTCCTCTTCTCTGGTGGTGGGATCTGGTTTAGCAGCCAGTCAGCAACAAGCAGCACTCAATGCAAATAAAGATGTCTGGCCTGTTCTGAATAGTGGTGGTGGTACAAGCAGTGCGACTACTGTTGGAACCACAATAGTGGAGAGTAATGTCACACCAGTTGGCAGCAAAGCAACCAGTGCTGAGAGACTCCTCAACGGTAACAAAGTGCCCAACACAACTAGATATCATACTCACAGACCAAGCACACCAACCAAACAGAACAAATGTCTTAGAGACAAACGAGATCCTGATAAATTATCAATTATCAAAGAAAATTACAGTAATGGCTCAATTGATTCCCCAAGTATTCGGGTTTCAACATCGTCGTCCTACTCAGCACCATCGCCAACTTCAGCAGTCCACATGAATGATACATTTGCTACCGCGATGAATCCATCTCTAACATTTATGGGCATAAACCAGGTATCACGACAAGTGCTGGAAAAAAGGAATGCAGACAAATAAGGTTCAGGAGGTCAGGGCCCAAAGGGTTAAATGGTCAAATGCCAGTCGCACTAATACTAAAGGCAGTATCAAATACCACACCGAATTCATGAAAATCTGAAGTAACACAAATAGCATTGGTTTATCAGCCACAATACTGAAAACAGTAAGAGATGATACAAGAATCCCGATATGAAGTAAAGTAGAATACCTCTGAACTAGAGTAATTCCTGACGCAACATGATAATGCTGAAGATCAATAACTAACCATTGCTGAATATTATGCACTTAATAGCCAGACTGAAGAAGATTAAAGACGTTTTTTTTCTTTTCTTTACAGTCTGTATTATTTCATTACGGTAAATCTCGGTTTTTGTGCAATCCTTTGGCAAAAGAGCTGCTTTGATAATCTTTATATTGAAACAACTATAGAAGAGACATGAAAGTTATTTAAAGCATCCTACTCCTACAGACATACGAACACAAATACTCATATGCTGTGGTTTAGTTTTATTATTGACCGCTAGCTCCAAAGGTTTTTTTTTATTCTCATCTTTTTATTCGCTCTCTGTTTATTTCCTCATGTTCCTTTCTGTTGAAGAGCGTAGGCTCGAAACGTTAAAGACTTTCTCACATTCCCGAGCGTTAAACTAATACACCTGCTTGTTGTTTATACACCCGTCTTCGTCTTTTACACACACACACACACACACACACACACACACACATACACGCACACGCGCGCATACACACACACACACACACACACACACACATACACACACACACACACTAGAATGGTCAATTATTTGATGGTGCGTATGTACTCGTGTTTGTTTAATTTCATTGATCCAGTGCAGAGTAACGGGATGTCTCAAAGTCCCCTTACCTCAAAGAATTGCGTGTGTTATAACTACACACCGTCTAAAGAGAAAAGATGTTTTCCAATAAACGAAATACAACAGCCAGCAGTGTATTCAAGTTCGAATCCGTCAGAACATATTTAAAATGAAGAAGGCATTATTGTGTTGTCAGTCGCACAAACTACATTACAAAACTGATGGAATCCTTTATCAGAAAGGCACTTTGGAACACTCATAATCTTATTCGACCCTCATAATTTGAAGTTATCCCTAACTCCAGCTGTTGTAACCAACTCACCAAGTTTCTTGAAGATATTGTCCGAATCACATACGATAGGTCCTGGGTAGATATTATCACAACTTCACCAAAGTCTTCCATTCTATATCACAGAAACGAGTTATGTCGAAGCTCTCTGCAATGTGCATGAGACTTAATCTTTATAAGTGCTTGCAATTCTTCATTCTCAATAAAAAGAAGTAGTCACGATACTAAGAGAGCATTCTACACTCATCTGAGGTGCTGCAGGGATTTGTTCTGTGTTCCATGTTGTTTGTTGCATATATTAACGAAATGAATGCCAACTTGAAGTATCGCTTTTACAAGACAGTAGGGAGAAGTTTTAGGACATTAGACTGCTGTTTCTTGTAGGGCGAGTGATCACACGTGACCGTAGTTCTTGGCCTACATATCAATTACTTCATTATGGTTTATTCTATAAATCCAATGTACTATTCTATAACTGGAAATCCTATTGTTCATGTCAGTGATCGCTTTGTTTGGCATTTTACACATGATTTTGTTTTTGTCTCTTTGCTTGTACCTCCTCCTTTTTTCTATTATTTCCGTGTTAAACCTATTTCGCTTCACTAACGCTAGAAATCTCTTTGAAAAAAAAGCATCAAAGTTATATTCACATTTTTCTTCCTTTACAGATATTCAACCTAATTCCTTGTCAAATGATATTATTAGTAAAAGCGAGCAGAGCAGAAGATAGCGGTAATTGGTAGTACGGCAGTTAGAATAGTATGCTGCATTTTGTTATAATATTTTATGGTCTGAGTTCAATTCCCGTTTGAGTTGACCCAACATATAATCCAGGTGATAATGTACCTGGAACTTCTTGTGTCCGAATCCTGCTGTACATTGTATTTTTTTTTTTTTTGTTATTGGAATAGTTCTAGAAACATTAGTTTTTCTTTAAGATACATAATCTATTTCTGGTCAAAAACATTATCTGGATGCTTCATCACAATACAACGTAACTGATTCCGAGAGAATCGGGGAGAGAACTACACTGACTACTGCTTTATAACAAAGTTTATCTCGGCGTGATTTGAACATAGTGTAGAGAGGTGGAACAGATACCACAAGGTATTATTGTGTTTTAACCGGCATTATAATGATATAAACTACTATGGTAAGCTAAGGGATAGTTGAATTCACTGTATATATATATATATATATATATATATATGTGTGTGTGTGTGTGTGTGTGTGTGTGTGTGTGTGTGTGTGTACATGTATACAAATATTTACACACACATACATATATATATATACATATATATATATGCACACATACAGATAGATAGATAGATAGATAGATAGATAGATAGATAGGTAGGTAGGTAGGTAGGTAGGTAGGTAGGTAGGTAGGTAGGTAGGTAGGTAGGTAGGTGGAGAGAGAGAGAGATTGTTTTGTATAGTTATAGTTTTTTTAAATACCAAAGGTTTACTCGATATTTTTACAAGAGTGACGACACTGATTACTAAGTTTCAGCCGTCTAATCTTTGAAGTCACTGACATCCCCTCTTTAAGTAAAAGTATTGAAAACAAAAGACGAAGGCAGATGAGAGAAGAACAAGCAGGTGTATTAAGTATGACGATCGGGAAGATCGAAAAAGTCTTTGACGTTTCGAGCCTATGCTCTTCGACAGAAAAGATAGAGGGAAAAAATAGAAAATAAACGAAAAAAAAAATGGAGAGAAAAGAAATGTTTCGGGATTTATATATATATATATATATATATATATATATATATATATATATATATGCACGTATGTATATATGCGTGTGTATATATATAGGTGTGTGTTGTGTATATATACTATAAATAATATATATATGCATATATACATACGTGTATGTACATAATTACATCTATACGTATATATATATATATATATATATATATATATATATATATATATATATATATATATATGCATATATGGGCACAGGACGTCATGAAGCGTGTACAACAAAAAATACGAAGTATGAGTACATGGAATATGAGCTACTTTTTCGAACAACAAATGACACAAATGGAAAACAAGACAAACGACATAAAGAACGACCCTTCATCAGTTGTTGGCTGTTTTTCTACTCTCGTATTTCGAGCATTTAACAACAATATACGCTTTCTATAAAACAGTTGCTCCCGCAAAGCAAATTAAATAAAATTCGGGATTTTGCGGAGGGTCAAAATTGGTAACACAAACAGGACAGTGAAAACAGACAGGAAAGGATGCTAAGCCTAAACTAGGTTGTGGTGGTGAACGCGTAAATCAAGCTTGGACATGAGACAGACGAGAACACGTCTTCCTTGTTCCAGCTACAACGAAGAGAAAGAAAGAAACACAAATTAGGAGAAGAAAAGAAAGAAAGGTGACTGGTGGTCACGTGGGAGCCACGTGAGCAAACGAAGAGGGATGAGGGAGAGAGTGACAGAGTAATAGGATAGAATAGTGGAGAAAAGGAGTTAAAAAAAATAAAAGAGAGAAAGACAGAAAAACTAAAGTGTGAAAAGATCTTATAGAGTGCGCATCACAATTATTAAGATAAAACTTACTTGGAAGATGATATGTGGCGTTCAATCATATGATAATAGAAATTATATATATATATATATATATATATATATATATATATATATATATATATATATATATGTACATACATATGTATGTGTGTGTATATATATATATATATATATATATATATATATATATATATATATATATATATATATATATATATATATATATATATATATATATATATATAACTCTTAGGGAGCCACAAACAAAAATTTAGGAATTTGGATAATTATGTTGGATGTATCGAATGCTTCACGTAATATATACTTAACTTATTGAAATTTTGCTGAGACAGAGAGGCTGAAAACAACAGCCTAACAGCAATTGGTAACGACTTTGAAGAATGGGCATTAATTTCAAGAAATTAAGAATAAATGTTTCAGTAGATTTACATGCTGGACAAAAAAAAAGCCATTTGATTGTCAGTGATAGGCAGGGGACAACTTTCAGCACGTAATCCGGCCTAATTCAAGAATCATTTGCGAAGTACAGTAATATTATATTTGCAGATTTATTTATCTTTTACATATACAAAAATATTTTAATGTTTAACATAATAAAACCAAAAGGTTTACTCGCATACTTAATTTTAGAAGTGGTCATTGGTTTAAATTTGGATAATTAATTTAAGAGAATCATAGTATAATAAAATGAAAATTAATCAATTACTAACCATTGATTAATAGTTTATTAGTTTACACTTTCGACCATCAATTATATGAGTTAATTGGGAGAGTAAAGCAAAGTAGGCTAAAGACTATATATTTGCCAGAATAGTCAGAGCTGTATAAATTGTAGGTTTTCATATCCAACCGCCTTTCTTCTATGCATCCAATACAATTTGTTCGCAGTATTCCTGATTACCTTTACTTGAAGTATAAATTTATCTGTGATGATATAACCACATTAATTTTAAATTCAGCATAGTAAATATTCTAACCGAATGTCATTCTTTCCCGCAATTTTATAGGCTCTAAAACGCATATAGCGTAGATATAATTTTATCAACCAATGTTCCAAACAGATTCAAAAGCAAAATAAGCTGAAATCTTTCAGAATTGACTTCAACATATTTTTATTTTACTCTGCTAGAAAATAGTGCTGATCTCATATTGGGTTGAAAATTAATTTTTTGACCAATACATGCAAACTGTTGGTGGTATGGTTCTCGACAAAATTTTGTGCTACATTTGTAACTAAATAGTTAAAAGAATGATTGTTTTAACTTTTTTGTTACAAATGTCGCACAAAATTTTGTAGGATAGGTAGTTATAGGAGGGCCCCAAGTAGAAATGCTACCAAACCTGTTACAGTCATATGTCTGTAATGAGAAAGTGGTTATGCTCGAAACCGATTTGATGACCTGCATGCAGGTCCAGCCGCTTTTCAGGAATCATCACGAAGCAAGAGATTTCTACTCAGCTCAGATGCAAGCTCTATCATTAACCT
>NC_142942.1:31014614-31022114 GCF_046866305.1 Octopus bimaculoides
AAACAGACGTATTAGTTTAACGCTCGGGAAGTGAGAAAGTCTTTTACGTTTCGAGCCCACTCTTTTCAATAGAAAGGAACAGAAATAAACAGAGAGAGAAAATAAAAAAAAGGTTTAGTGACAGCGATTGATCATGTATATATATCTTTACTACTATGCAAAATTGTCGTAAGTCCAAAACATTGCTTTTTTCTGAAAACGAAAAAATAGTTTCACCATTCTATAGTAAACCTGTTGTACTAAACTTTGAGAATTTTTGATATCTGACGCAGCTGAAGATACCGTAGTTCGACCAAAAGAACCGGCTATTGCAAGCTAAAATAAATATTGAAAAGAAAAAATCACATTTGCCCAAATTTGGACATATGACAGTTTAACATAATAGCTACGTGATACGTATATAAATATATATATATTCTCGAAGGAATTCCAACTCTGTCTGTTTTTTATGTTTTATTCTTATAATATTAATGTAGGATATAGAATATATAGTATATATAGTAAAATGAAATGAAGTATTGATTGTCTTATTGAATAAATGAAATATTGAATAACAAATATTAAAGGAGTCGTATACTTTCTTGCATTTAAGCAGTCTTCAAGGTCCCAGGTTGTGACAGGAATGTTTTAACCCATATATATATCGGGATGGCCAGATTGGAGCAGTCTCCAGTATAACCAGCCGAAACTTCAAAAATAATCTGGCATTGGACTAACGAAAGAAAACTCCGAATGACCCGTCCTTATTTTTCTTGTCCCTTTTTGCATCATCTAATTATTTGGATGTTTTGCGTTCTTGTCCTATTTTTTTGTATTCTTTTTTTATATACATACAGCGGCGTAGTACACTTTGGTCTCTTATATGTAAGTATATATATATATATATATATATATAAATTTTGTACAACTCTGATTCTTTCATTACTTCTTTCTTTCTATCAGCCCCTTCACACTTACTTCGTTCTTTTCACTCTTCTTTCTTTCGCTCCCCCCTCTTTCACATTTCCTGGCCTTCCTTTCATTTTCACCTTCCCTCCTCTTTCACTTCACTTTGTACCTTTTCTTTTTTCTCGTCCCTCCCTTATTCTTCTATCCCTCTGCCTCTACCTCTCTCCTCTCTCTCCACGTGACCGATGTTCGGCCAAGCCCGACCTTTCTTTCTTAGTTCGACTACCATCTGTGCGACATCTATATTCCTCCCTGTGCCTGTCAAATCTTATGTCCCTGCCGTAAGGCTTCACTTCCACACACGTCAGCTTCATTTAATTCGTCCTTAGATTGGATAAGTCTCAAGTTTAACCAGCCGAAACTGCAAAGATAATCGGGAACTCGACTGACGAAAGAAAACTCCGAATGACCCATCCTTGTTTTTTTCTTGTCCTCTTTTGTATCGTCTAACTGTGTAGGGGTTTTGTTATCCCTTTTTTGCATCATCTAACTATATGGATGTTTTGTGTTCTTATCCCAATTTTTTGTATTCTTTATATATATATATATATATATATACGATGGGCTTTTTTCAGTTTCCGTCTACCAAATCCACTCACAGGACTATGGTCGGCCGGAGGCTATGTTAGAAGATACTTGCCCATTGTGTCACGCAGTGGGACTGAACCCGGAAACCTGTGGTTGGGAAGCAAGTTTCTTATCACACAACCACGCTTACGTCTGTGTGTGTGTGTGTATGTGCGCGCTTACACACACACACACATATATATATATGAAAGATATTGAAATATCTATGTGAGAAATGCTATGTGAGAGAACAATAAAAGAATGTAAGCGCCTCCCTTCTATACGTTCGTTTGATGTGCAGAAAAAGAGAGATTTCTCCTAACAGATTCCTACTCACTAGAGTAAAACATTCAATTCCAAAAGAAAGCAGTCATAAATTTGGCTGTTACAGTAGTGTAATGGACTTCTCTTTTTTGCATACTTTTGCTTTTGACAACAAAAAGGAGTTATATGTGTATATGCTTTATATATATATATATATATATATATATACGTTCATAACAGAACTGAGTTTATAAATTCTTAGAAAGTGAAATGAAGTTGTGGGAGGTAGGTTCATCATTCATTAATAGATCATAGATCGTAAGGTCACCACATTGTTGAAAGCTTATAAAGGATGATACATTGAGCTTATGGAAGTTTATGAATAACAGCCAACGAAACCGTTAGGTCTACTTTAAATACCTACCAAATCACACGTGAAAGACTATAGGGTACCCTCTTCCAGAAATATACATGTGTGTGTGTGTGTGTGTGTGTGTATGTGTGTGTGTGTGTGTGTGTGTATGTGTGTGTGTGTGTAATAATTTTACTTTCTATATATTCTGCTAACAGCTGTTAACACTAATCTAATGACCCCTGCTCCTCGGATCTAAGTGGTCTTGTACCCCCATCACTCGGGTAACCTCATCTCTCTCGTCTGTGGCACCATCTACACCGTGCTCGCACTAACCATTATGCCCAATCCTTCATCATCAGAATATTTACCCCCTAGAATCCCCTTCCCGCTGGTCTTTCCTCCAAGTGTTGACCTATAGCAGTTTAAACAGAACATTAACAGCATCAATCTCAGTCATGGGCGCTGTCCCTCCCTCCACATTTAGCAAGTGAACAAACAATAATCAATGATTAAACAGGAACATCTGATCTGCTTAACCACAGTTCATCTGGTGCCAAACAACATCAACACATAACAAATCAACAACATGTTTCCTACACTATCATTGATCAGCTAAAAATAGCAGCTAAATCTTCTTCAAATCATACTTCAAAGGGAAGATTGTAACTTGGTTAACAGAGTCTCGTAAGATGAGATTTTTAATTAAAAAATGAGATGAGTGGATCAATAAACGCATCAATGGAAGCGTAAACAAGTAAGAAATAAACTATTTTTAATTATATAAAGTAAAGATAGGCAACACAGCACACATGTGTTGAACATCTGAAGAAGAACTTTTCCCTGTCTGAAACTTTAGCCTAATTACACAATTACACAGTAAACTTTGGCATGCGTGTTGTTAGGTTCATTTAATTATTTGTATGTATGTATGTACAGACATTGTGTGTTTGTGTGTGTGTGTGTATGTGTGTGTGTGTGTGTGTGTCTGTGTGTGTGTGTAGAAAGAAAAGAAAAGTTGAAAATAAACTTAGAGTCTTTATAAAGATTTATTCACACTTACTTAACCGGTTTCACAGTCGTGACAAATATGACATGGCTCCAGGTCCTTACGTATCACATTACTTTTGTAAATCATGATATTGTCTACTAGGTTAATATTAATAAATCACGTCAAAAACTAAGTGCAGTTTCAGATTTTATTTTTCACACTTTTTATTTTTTGCACTTCGTGTAAAAAGAATATTTTTATATACTTCTTGTGAAAAAATATTTTCCTAAAACATGTGAGGTTCGTGTGTGCGTGTAATTAAGTTCGATGAAACTCCATGTCACAGCAACACATCTGTTTTAAATATTATACTTAAATTTCCTGTCTTAAGTCAATGAGCGCTGCTTTTAGATATAAAAAAAAACACACATTATATATGTACCTGTATGGTTGTGCGTGTGTGTATGTTTGTGTGCGTGTAATTCTTATACAAGAATGTTGTTAACAGTGACTTCGAAGTTTCGGCCAGTTTCGACAATGGCTTAAGCTGGCCGAAACTTTAAAGTCACTGTCAACAATATTCTTATATATGACTATTAAATTTTTACTCTACAATGGTACAGAGTAACCCGCCAGCTTAATGTAAAACTGTTTTTATTATAACTGAACATAAAAACAAATACTAATATAGTATATAATCTATATAAGGAAAGTTTACAAAATGTGAACAACGTAAATTACTGTGTGGAGTAGAAAGTCTAGTATTTCTTGTTGTTCTGCGAAAGGACAGTAAACTGTAGGCAGAAGAATGCGTGGAAATTGTTTTTTTGGTTGATGATATTTTTTACGAACTCTGCATGCCTGTATATATGTTCACACATACATTTCATAGATAGATAGATAGATAGATAGATAGATAGATAGATAGATAGATAGATAGATAGATAGATAGAAAGATAGATAGATAGATAGATGCCCAGTGGTATTGAACCACCGATCAGGTCACAGTTGATTGAATGATTTTGGAAACTTCATGAAATTAATTTAAATTGAATTTTAACAGCGCTTCTACGGCGTTGATGTTTGTTGTGTCTGTGTGTGCGTGTAATTATTGTTATTTTGGAGTTTTAAAACATTTACAGAACATTTACCCGTAGTAGTGACTCGATATACACATACACACCACGTATGTACGTATATATGTGTGTATACGTGTGAGTGTGTATATATATAATTAAATTACATATATTCAGCTATTTACGACAGATCTAAGAACGATATTCAATAAATAATAGTGCATTAATTAATATTGTCTAATAAATCATATTGATTTGTGTGCAAACTGTGTGAGATGCCACTGACTAAACTCAAATATAGTTAAGCATAATAGTCCTACTTCAATTAATAATAATTATATTGTTAGTATGAAATTAATTAAAAAAAACAAATTCATAAACAATACAAAAATCTAAACATTTATTATTATTATTATCAATATTATTAATATCATTATTATTATTATTATTATTATTATTATTATTATTATTATTATTATTATTATTATTATTATTATTATTATTATCATTATTATCACTACCACTACTACATGTCGTTTCTGTCATTTCTGCTTCAAATATTTTGCGGTGTTTTATTTATTTTTTACACACAACCCATTTTTCACGGACATTGTACAATATATGACAGGTGTAAATTTTTTTTTATACGAAGAATATAGAGCAATCTTTGGTAATAGAAGAAACAAAATTTAAAACATGAGAATAAAAAAATGTAAAGCAATCTTTCGACCTACCTTGGGATAACATTGTCAATGCAATGAGGATGATCAGGAAACAAAGTATCGAACTATTTGCAGCCTTCATTGTTTATGTTTTTTGTTTGTTGTGGAGTTTTAGTTCGCCAAGTGCTTTTGCGTTAGTCAGCAGTATAAATAGATATACATATACATATATGTATGTATCTAAATATATATATAGAGAGAGAGAAAGATAGATAAGTAGATAAATATATATAGATGTAGATATGTATATATTATATATTTATTTACATATATGTATTAATATAAACGTTATAGGTATTATTATTATTATTATTATTATTATTATTATTATTATTACACGCTATCTACAAACTTGGCGTTATTCTTTCTGAAGGACAGAAATAGCCTTTGTAGTTTGAAGTTGGCTCGGCTGCTTTTGCTTAGCTCGACTTGTATGTATAGAGGCAGGTATCAGCTGTATCCAAGTGGATCGGTAACTCGCCTGACGTACTCTCACTCCCACATTCACCATTCAAACACCCACTAGTTCCTTCTTAACGCCTGGTCAAAATTGTTTGGGGCGTAACACGAAGATATACGGCTACGTTAGAGAATCTATTTGATATGGGCAATTCGCTTTTAGTTATATAATTATAATTATTCTTCTCTCCTCCTTAATGACGTACATATCGCCTATACAATATCTTTCTCAATAGTTTTCATATACGCGCGCGCGTGTGTGTGTGTATTTTCTGGTTAATTAGTTCAATTGGTTAATTAGGACATGAAAAAAGTTTGGTTCCTTTTATTTTTTCAAATACATTCTTTTAAAAATACTTCCCCCCTCTTTTTTTTGTTAATATTTAGGGACAGCTACCAAATAAATGTAGTATCACGATTAATAATCACTTTATGAAGAACACGAAAGAAATGGTTAACAGGAAGATTTTGTGAATTAAATTCCAATACAACATTCTTACACTTTAAATAATTCTGGATATTACATCAGACAAGTTTTTAGTAGTTGTCGATTATTGCAGTATTTGTTTTTTGGCAGCACTTTTTAGCTTTGTTTTTTAATTTCCCAAAGTTATGGGTGATTTTTTTTTTTTTTTTTTGTTTAATCGAAGTACATACACACATACACTCACATAATACGTGTGTGTGTGTCTGTGTGTTTTAATTGCCCGAATATTGAATTAAATTTTTTTTTTCTATTCAAAGATATATTTTTAGTAATATGAAGAAATTTATATATACGAGGGAAAATAAAAACAAAACATTTAGTATACCAATCTCATGTAACTACCATAGATAGATAGATAGATAGATTGATAGTTATTCAGATGACAGGAGGAACAGATGGGTGGACAGATCTCCCGTGGGTGGGTGAATGATAAATGAAGGATTGAAGAGAAGGAAGGTTTAGGAAGTTAGAAAGCAAAACAGGTTTGTTTTTTGGGTTTTTTTCTTTTCTTTTCCTATAATGGATAGAAAGACAGAGAAAAATACGTAAACAGGTAAGAATTGTAGAGAAAGAAAAGATAGAGACGTAGGCAGACAGAAAGACAAAATCGTAAAAAAAAACGAGAGAGAGAGAGAGAGAAAGGGAGGGAGGAGAGAGAGAGAGGGAGGAGAGAGATTTGCGCGTGGTTGACAACTGTGCTGCGTTATGAAGCGTGCGTTGTGTAAATATATGGAAGTAGGTGTTGGCAATGTATCCGCCTGATATTTACAATCAAATCTTCCCTGCGAAGACAATCACTATGGAATCGAATCTTTCGGTAAAGATTCGTTCAACTTGAAAAACTTCAATATTTTGTAAAACACACACACGCACACGCACACACACACACACACATAAACACACACACTCTCACGAAAAATAATCATCACTATCTCCCACTCTCTTTCTCATCCTCTCTCTCTCTCTCTTTCTCTCTTTTCATCAGTTTATTTCCTCACTTTCTCTTTCATTTTTTAACGTTATTTTATCACTTTGACGTTCGAGAGGGTTTTCTGCAACCTACCCCACCACTACACACACACACACACACACACACACACCGTTAGCCCATTTCTTTTCATGTTTCTTTGATACAGACACACACACACACACACACACACACACACACACACATACAAGAACAGTGTACTCACCACAACCTTACCGCCACCATCACCACACATCATAACAGCCATACCACCACCATCACCACTACCATCACCATCATCTCCACAATCACTATACAATCATCATCATTGTGGACCCACTGCCACCATCACCACAACCAACTTCACCTTTACTAGGAGCCAATAAGTATACCCTTACGTAGTCACTCGACATGCTAGAAATAGCAGCCATGTCTCCTTTAAATCAGGCCCTAATCTCTTGAAAGGCTTTGTATAATTTGGTTTTCAGTTACCTACACCTAAAAAAGAAGTAGGTCACGAATGGCGTGCCTTTGACCAGAGCTGAACTTGAATCAAAGAACACCAACAGCAACAACTAATACATTCTTTCACAACTATCAACAATATAACATATACGTACATATTTGTATATATACCTATATTTATTAATGTGTGTATACACTCACA
>NC_142942.1:31027114-31029614 GCF_046866305.1 Octopus bimaculoides
CTGTCATAATGTTGTAAGAGCTGAGTCAGGCAACTCCTACCTGGTCGAAAGCCATGCTAGGTGTCACTCAGCAAGTTATTTTCTTCAAGGAATGCGATTAGTTTTCCTCTGACTATCCGTTCCATGACTTTGCTGATGTGTGAAGTCAGAGAGATGGGCCTATAGTTTTTGGCATCAGCTCTGCTTCCCGCTCTATGCATTGGGCATATTATTCCCTCCTTCAGCTTGCTTGGCAGTCTACCATTTGCAAGAAAGCTCTGGAAGAGAATCTGGAGGGGTTTTTTCAGGGCACACTTACACGATTTGAGGAGGATTTCTGGGAACCCATCAGGACCAGCAGTTGAGTTTGCGTCCACCTTCGCTAATGTCGATATATTCCATCGTAACTGCCTCGCTGGTTATAGGTGAGGCGGCAAAGAATTCCACTGGTTCATTCACTTGTCTGTGTTCCAACAGGGTGGTAAAGACACTTTTGTACATCACTGATCCTAGTTGGACTGTCTGTGAGGGAGCCATCCTTTTGGAAGAGTGGTCCTATCTTACAGCGTACTGAGGCTGTTTCTTTCGCGTAATGAAAGATCATCAAATTTGATGACCCTACAAGACTAGGTGAAAGCGCTAATTTATAAAACATGTGCCATATGAATAAAAATCTGTAAATACACAACCATCCAGACATCTGAGTACCTGATTATTATTTTTTCTAATATATAATTCCTGTACATCACCTCCAAGCCTTCCAATATCCATATATATATATATATATATATATATATATATATATATATATATATATATATATATATATATATATATATATATATATATATATATATACATATCTATAAGTATATATATATATATATATGTACACACACACACACACACACACACACACACACATATATATATATATATATATATATATATATATATATATATATATATATATATGTACATACACAAATATATAGATAAATAAATAAATGGAGTTAAACGCAGGTATTATTCATTTTCTTTTACTTCCGACATACGTTTCGAAGACAACATTGGTATTATTCCAGAAGGAATAAAATCGTGTAAAACAATGCAATCTTCTCATCGGAGAAAGAAAGAAACCAAACACAGCAATAAGACATTTTAACAGAATGTGATGACTGCGTATATGATGAAGGGAACGCTATCAAGTTTTTTTATTTTAAAAACCGTTTGTAGATATCAAGTCAAAGTTAGTGTTTGGAAAGAGGAGGAGGAGAAAGAAAGAAATTAGCAGAAAACTAATAGTGGAAAGGTGCAGAGCGATAGGTGAATTAGAATAAAGCTTAAAGGCATGGTAGTACATATATTTAGTGGAAGTGCAATGTAAGAAGACAGACAGTCAAAGGTCGAATTTTATAGAATGGTAGATATCACTTATAGGAACTAAAGGTACGCTTCTGCCAATGTTTGCAACGATAAACGCGTTCTATAAACGTGTTTACAAGGGGATTCTTTAAGAATAGGGAAAAAAAGCATTTCACTATTACAAAGGGAGTAAAAAGATTTACCTTTGTCATAAGGTAATGAAATGGAGAGAATATTCCATTCCAAATTAAATTGTTTATTATGATCTTTAGGATACCAGATTAATTTACTAAGCCCAGTATTGTTATGTTTATTGATATGCCTAAATGTAGAGTAATGATTAGATATTCTTTTAGACAACTAAGATGAAGAACTACCTATATAAAAAAGACGTCAGAACCGGAAGTAATTTTACATTGATAAATAGAGTTTCTAGTCTTAGAATTACTGCTAAGAAAACGTATCAATAAACGTAACAATACTGGGCTTAGTAAATTAATCGAGCAATTTGTAGTAGTAGAAATACTCATGGTACAGCTATCACGAGAACAACGCCGATAAATGGAGTCGGGTTACCTGAAAAAAATAAATACGATAAATGCTCATGCAGAGATAAATCAAAATGTCCTTTGATAAATCTCTGTATGAGTACAAATCTTGTATATAAATGTACCGGGTATACAAGGGGAGGGCCATATGTTCACACTGGGCAGACGACTGATTCATTTAAGAATCGTTATCGTAACCATGTTGCCAGCTTTAAGACAATGATTAAGAGACATTCAACATCTTTGGCAGATTTTAAATGGCGACTGAAGGAGGATAAAATGAAGTACAACATTAATTGGTCCATAGTTAGACATGCAAAACCATACAATATAATTTCCAGGAGATGCCGTCTCTGCTCCGACGAATCCCTTGTCTATTCTGTGGACTAATGAGAAAGAAAATGCTTAATAGAATTTCTGAACGACTATCGAGATGCCTATATGCATATAAATGTACTTTTGCACAATGCACTGAGAATGAATTTTGAGTAACCGTTAATTTAATGTAATTTAATTTATTTTAAGGTATTCTTTTATTTTTTTCAGTCATTTGACTGCGCCCATGCTGGAGCACCGCCCTTAGTCGAGCAAATCGACCCCCAGGATTT
>NC_142942.1:31034614-31067114 GCF_046866305.1 Octopus bimaculoides
GTTCGTAATCTGTGGGACATCTTCGTACAAATCTAACCATCATATTTGTAAGTTATGTTGCAGGGAATCGCACGCTATTCTTCGAAATCATAATACTCCGTTACTCTGTAAGATCTCTGACGTAATCTTCTCATGTAGCACAAATCTTATTCCACATATGCTCATTACATAAAGTCTTCACGATTTCTTCTAATTGCAGATAAAGCTCTTTACATATCATTTAGCTATTTAGCAGACTTATTGTAATATCTCCATGTCACTGATTGCCCTTTACATTCCTATAAGTTTTTTTTGCCTATTTCATCAGTAAATTATGAATATTATCATTATTACGTAACTCTGAACTTCCTTAAATAGCTGTCGAGCTAAAAGAATTACATATTTTGTTCATATTTTTCTATATCTTTGTGCTTCATATAAATATGTGTATGTGGGTGTGTGTGTATCTCTGTGTGTGTCTGTGTATGTCTGTGTATTTCTCTGCGTGTGCGCGCGCGTGTGAATATCTGTAGATTTGTATATATTTATAGATGTGTATATATGTATGTGTGTGTGTATATAGAATATAGATGCCTATATTTCTCATCTAATGACTGACCGGTTACCAATATTCTCTAAGTATATAAATAGCTGTCTAAATTGGTAGATATTACTATGATTAGAAAGGTTCAGCTCATTGCTAGTGAAGGCGAAGAACTGCCAGATGCCATCTGAAAGTTATTAACTTTAACGAAAGGTCTTCGCTTCTACATATATTTTCAAAACATTTGTGCAGATGTGATCTGCATGAGTACATCAACACAAAACATTGTCTGGCACAGTATGTAACTTGCATTACGTAACAGATTAAGTAACTGTGGTGAGTATAATATTTTTGAGGTCTGAATCTAATAAATTTTGATATTATTTATTCCACTTGCTACTATACATACATACATACATACATACATACATACATACATACATACATACATACATACATACATACAGCTGGCAGAAACGTTAGCACGCAGGGCGAAATGCTTAGCGGTATTTCGTCTGCCGCTACGTTCAGAGTTCAAATTCCGCCGAGGTCCACTTTGCCTTTCATCCTTTCGGGGTCGATTAAATAAGTACCAGTTACGCACTGAGGTCGATATAATCGACTTAATCCGTTTGTCTGTCCTTGTTGGTCCCCTCTGTGTGTAGCCCCTTGTGGGTAGTAAAGAAATAATACATATATATATCTACATACATATATATATATATATATATATATATATATATATATATATATATATATATATATATATATATATTGAGAGTATGATTGGTGAATACACAATTCTGGAAAATACTCATTGTATTTGGCATATAGGTGCAGGCGTGAATGTGTGATGAGAAGTTTGCTTCCCAGCTACATAGTTCTGGATTCAGACCTATTACGTGGCACCTCGCAGGTGTCTTCTATTATAACCTCAAGCCGACGAAAGCCTTGTGAGTAAATTTGGTAGAGGGAAACTGAAAGAAGCCCGACATATATATGTGTGTGTGTTTATCTTCTGTCATCACTTGACAACCGATGTCGCTTTGTTTATGTCTCTGTAACTTAGCGTTTTGGCTTAATAGACCGGTAAAATAAGTACCAGGCTTTAAAACTAACTACTGGGGTCGACTAAAAACGTCGAGGTGGTGCCCCAGCCTGGCTGCAGCTCAATGGTTGAAACATGCAAACGATAAAGATATATTGTATTTATTAGGAACAATATTTGACCAGCTATTATAGTTCAGCGAAGAAATTTGAACAGTTTATTCAATATCATAGTATTTACATCCAAAAAATAAAAAGAATAACTATCGTTAAATTCAATGATGTAGTTAGACGAGAAACAGAAGTGTAGGTGATCTGTCGAAGTGAAAATAGAAAGAAGAGGAGAAAAGAAGAGAGAAGAGTAAAGTGTGTGAGCCTGGAAGAAAAAGCGATAGAACGACAGAAAGCTATATTAAGAAGATATGTTGGAAAATTGGTTAAATTTATTTATAAATTTTATCTAATCAATTTACTAAAAAGTGCTAAAATTTTCTTGAAGTATTGCAATATGTGTAAATGAGATAAATGTTTGCAAAACCTTTGAGCAATGCAGGTGACTAATTAACTAACGTAGTTTAGGTGATGCCAATAAATGAACACAAAGAGAAAAGATTATTTAATGATCCTATAAAATTTCGAGAAAAATTCCCCTTTTCAAATAAAAAAAAAAATTTTAAGTGTCCGAAGAAATATGCTATCGGCAGGCTATTCCAGAATGTTAAGATAAACGGTATTGCTTAAATTTGTTTGTGCGATCAACTGTACAAGTAGTTGTGGTTGATTGAATTAGGTAGTGTCATCAGCAGCTGTAATAGGTGACATGGTATGACGTAGTAAGTTAGTGCGGGTGTAAAGGTGTGGTGAGAACGGTTACTTAACAATAACAGAACTTTAAAGTAAGATTAGTCACTAGGTAAGATATTTCTTTGTTTGAATAATGTGTGATGTACGAGGTTGCTGCGAGTGGAAATGTTGTTCTAATTTGATGCGTGAGAAAAATGTTAAAACAGTGAAAGATGATGATAATGCTGATGATGATGGTATTTCTAATTTAGGTAGGTTAGAAATTTTATTGGAAGTGAGCAAGTCGATTACATCGATCCCAGAATTTGGCTGGTGTTTTATTTTATCGCTCTCGGAGGGAAGAAAGACAAAGTTAATCTCGACGTAAGCCCACAAGGGTTGGGGAGAAATACTGCAAGACATTTTTTCCGATTCAGTGTGTACCATCAACGGTTCTGTGTCAGAGGCCAATACACTTACATTTCAACAGCTTTTTCGCCGACCTTTTTCTAAGAGATACGACAATTTTTTCTTCATCATGTCATTAGTCCTCTGCTGTATTTGTGGCTAACATTCACGAGCATCTAGTCAAACTGGCTGCAGCAACGATACAGTTCATTGCTCCATTTTACGGTAATGCTGTGAAGTTAATTGATATGTTAACTTGCATCAGAAAATGGAATAGCTGTCATATAGACAATGATTTTAAATCTTTTTTTCCTGCGACCCAATTTCTTGAACCTAATTATTAACGATCGCGGTCTTTTCGGCGTGGTTTAAACTCTGGAAAATATTACGACTTGTTTATCATAAAGGTGAAGGTTTATATTGTGAACAGATTGAGATCAACGAGTCAAAATAGTACCTGATAACCACCTGCTGAGGTGTCAGCTATGTATATCCTTTCAAGTGTCGGTAGCCAAGTCACAATTTGCAATAGTCTACTCTTCCAGATAGCATTTCAAAATTGACGTGTTTTGTAAGCTGCGTACTACGTCCGACATTCTTCTAAGAATATGTTAACAATGTACCCCAACTTTCACTTCCATCGTCAGCACATCACAGTAACAAACACTAATTATGTCAACAATAACTACAATCACAGTTGTGTTGTTGTTTAACACAAATCAATCACATGGTCCAAACAATAAGTCAGGTTCAGAGGTCAACAACCTGGTTTAAACCAAGTTAACCATTTATGAACAAATGCATTCCAGGCGTGACTTTTTATTAAGAGTATGAAGGACTACATTGTCGAATATGTTGTTTCATTGTCATGTGAGTGACATGCAACTTCTATTCCTAGTAGCTCCAGCGATCACTTTGAGGCTTTCTCATTAGTTCGTTAGTATTTCATTAGTGTTTATTGCTGTGTCTCAAAACCTCCTGTGAATTAAATCCCATACAATAAAGAAAAGGTGAAAAGGTATTCAAGGTTGCTTATTTGTTATTCCTCGAATCTGTCTCAACCAATTTTGCAGCACGTTTCTACGTGGTATCCGAGTGTATTGAGGAGCAAGCCAAAGATGCATCTAAACCACAACAACTCTGGAATATTATATACTGGAATATTTCTAATCAATAGCTCTCTCCCTATCTCTAACATTATTCCTCTGTTCCCTCTCTTTAACACTTTCTTCGTCTTTCTTCGTCTCTCTCACTATATTCCCTCTCTAAAACTTCCTATGTATCTTTCACACTCTTCATTTTCTCTTTTACCCATAAACACACAGATTTGTTCTTTAAAAAAAATAGTTAAATAATTTATTATCTTTGCTCCTTTCATTACGTTTTCAACAAATTTCTATGTCAATCGATCATTCAATTAATATCATTTCATTTTTCTGACACTATCACCGCCTCTTTTTTCATATTCTTTTTCCATTTACTTTTGTTGTATTTTTATATTTTACCGTCCGCTATAAAGAATATTTTCAAATCATCCGTTGTTAATGACATAGCCCCAATCTATCAAACGCTTCAATCATATTGATAGATTATGTTGATCTGGTGCATGTATCAGTTATGTAAAAAAACAATCGACAAATGTTTGGCTTCAAAATTAGTGATTTTAAACAAGTAAAATAGAGTAAGAGTTGGACACATCACTAATATAAACATGTTCTGTAGATTTTTTTTTTTTTTTTTTTTTTATTACCAGCTTGAGAACGGTGTATTGGCAGAATCGTTTGAGCGTCGGACACAATGCTTTTTGCGCTGTTTAGTTAAACCATTCTAAGGAGCGAGTTCAAGTAGCACCAGAATCAACTTTACTATTCTGGGTCGACGCCAATAAGTACAAGTCAAAAACTGTCACAAGTCTTATCAATGATATCTTACCCCTAAAATGTGAATCTATATAAGAAATCAATATTCAACCTGTTATTTGCATGTCACATTTCAGTTGTACTGCAATCAGCCTATTACAATGAGCCCTATAAAGACTGATATCACTTTCATGTACATTCTTTCTGAGATGTTTGAGTAGGATGATATTTGGGCTTTTTTAGACCTATTTTCAACCAATGAGGGAGCCGACGCGTCACAAGAAAACCTTGTCCTGCAAGAAATAGTAGCCAAATCTCCTTTACATTTCACCCTCTACCAGTAAATGACGGCTGGTTAAGTCTGCCATCCAAATAGACCATAGAGAGATTCGAACTCAGAACTGAAAGAGCCGGAATAGTTATCACAATAATCCCGATCATCATTCTTACACTTTCTTCACTTCACTACCTTGGATTGGTACTTCCTGATCGACTCCGAAAAGATGAAAAGCAAATTGCTTTCGAAGGGATTTGAACTCAAAGTGCAGAGAGTCGGAATAAATACTGTGATTCATTGTCCAATGCTTTTGGGATTTTGCTACTTTTCCACCTTAAAACGGTTAAGATAGAACTGGCCGATGCAGAGAAGCAAACATCAATCTCTATATCTAGAGACAACGTCGCTAGATATATTCTACGAAGTTGGAAAGTCTCAGAAACGAATGGGATTCAAAACCAATGGATCCCACTCGAAATATATGGAAAAATTAGGAGACTCTGGGTGACAATTAATTAGTTGGTGAAGAATAATTGAAGAACAATGTAGAGATAGGGAATGGTGAAGAATAAAACAATGAGAAATCTACATACGCACCAATACGCACGCGTGCTCAAACACACATACATAGGTATAAATGTGGAAGATAGAAACAGTCCTACTGCATGGCACCTTGGGCAATTGCCTTCTTCTATAGCCTCGGGCCAACCAAAGTCTTGTGAGTGGATTTGGTAGGCGAAAAGCCCATCGTATGTATGTGTGTGTGTGTGTGTGTGTGTGTGTGTGTGTGTGTGTGTGTGTGTGTGTGTGTGTGCGTGTGTGTATTGTGTGTACGTATGTACATCTTTGGCTTGCTCCTCAATACACTCGGATACCACGTAGAAACGTGCTGCAAAATTGGTTGAGACAGATTCGAGGAATAACAAATAAGCAACCTAGAGTTTGTGTCTGTGTTTGTCTCCCCATTTGACAACTGGTGCTGGTGCGCTTATGTCCCCGTAACTTAGCCGTTCGGTAAAAGAAATCGCTAGAATAAGTACCAGGCTTTAAAAATATAAGTACTGCGATTGATATTTTCGACTAAAAATTCTTCAAAGTAGTGTTCCGGCATGGCAGCAGACTAATGACTGAAACAAGTAAAAGATAAACATCTAAAATCTCTCCCCTGCGCCTTTACTTTCCACTATGAATACATCGCTCCTTATGTGTGGAAATTTTTATTCTCCCAATCCAATGTCAACCTAGGCCATCGCTGCTTGTCACTTAAGTACTCTATTCAAGTGCTCGTATCGCTTTTTTTCTTTATAAATCCGCGCATATTTTAAAACATCTTTGCACACATACAGAAAGACAGCCGAAACATTGATATTTCGATATTCCTAATTTTATATTTTTATACCATCATATTCTCATACTCCTAGAACGCGAAACTGTGACGTCCTAATGAAGTTTTCAAGTACTCATATCTTTAAATTCTCACTTACTCTTCAACGAGAGTTCGTATTGCAGCTACCATAGAACATAACATGTATTTTATACATTCCTAATGTTATCCTCTTGAAGTTTTTGCTCTTTCCCTCATTTTATACGCCTTTTTTCGTGTATTTGTGTGTGTGTGTGTGTGTGTGTGTGTGTGTGTGTGTGTGTGTGTGTGTGTGTGTGTGTGTGTGTGTGTGTGTTTGTGTGTGTGTGTGTGTGTGCATGTATGTACATAATACTATATATTAGTATGTATACATTATCATTACTTACCATTTCTTAATTGTATTCCCAAGCGAAGTGGCTGCCTCCTGTCTTCCTTTCCCAGTAGCTCTACACCATATGCAAATGTGTAAAGCAACCCTCTCCCTACTTCACTGTTTCTCCTCTCCTCTCTCCTTCCCCTCGTCCGATATAGCCATGTACATATTTTTATTGTTTCATATTGTTTTATCCTTTACCAACAAATTATATCGACGTTCTTTTACAATTATTTCCCACCAGCCGAGCACAAGCCACTAGTCTTCCAACCTTCACATATATTTCCAATAGTGAATTTCGTGTATCACTTTCGAAGTTTAACCTGAAGGCCAGAAATGTGGAACTTGAATACATGAAATAATATATATATATATATATATATATATATATATATATATATATACATATACATATATATATATTAATAGTTATCGCCAAGCCAACATGGCAGTCCAAAAAAATAGGACGAATGCTGACGTTGCTTAGTTCCAAGAGGCCATCGCCTCTGGCTAGCTATGTGACACACGAATCTGTGTCCATTATAACCTTCGAACAGGGGAGGTCAGCCGCTTTCCCTTCCTGGTCTGGCATCTACAGACTAGTTTCACCTCGTATCAATGTAGAGCAGCTGGTCTGGAATTATAACACGAATCTGTGTTATAATGGACACAGATTCGTGTGTCACATAGCTAGCTAGAGGCGATGGCCTCTTAGAGTTAATCAGCGGCAGCATTCGTCCTTTTTTTTTTTTTTTTTTTGACTGCCATGTTGGCTTGGTGATAACTATTAATATCCAGTACCGCTGCCGTAGTCTCCTTTAGAGAGACTTAGAAATATTAATATTTATATATATATATATATAGGCGCATGAATGGCTGTGTAGTAAGAAACTTGCTTCCCAACCACGTGGTTCCGGGTTCAGTCGCATTGCGTGGCACCTTGGGTAAGTGTCTTCTGCTGTAGCCTCGGGCCGACCAACGCCTTGTGAGTGGATATGGTAGACGGAAACTGAAAGAAACCCATCGTATATATGTGCGTGTGTGTGTGTGTGTGTGTGTATTTGTCCCCCCACCATCACTTAACAACCGATGTTGGTGTGTTTACGTCCCCGTAACATAGCAGTTCGGCAAAAGAGACCGATAGAATAAGTACTAGGCTTACAAAGAATAGGTCCTGGGTGGATTTGTTCGACTAAAGGTGGTGCTCCAGCATAGCCGCAGTCAAATGGCTGAAACAATAAAAGAATAAAAGAATATATAAATATCAGCTTAAGAACCACGAAAAATCTGTACCGGATTTTTACAGAGTTTTTGCAATTGTCTGGTAATACAGACATAGACTTGCTCAAATGCATCAATTAACATAAATTGACATTGATACTTTTGCTAGTGTGATTTTGTTTGCGGTTGCGTGTTTATTGTTACGTTCCTTGGAATACTGTTGCTTTGTTATTATTGTTACCATTGTTGTATCTTGTTACCGCTAGATTGTTATTGCTGCTTCGGCTACGAGCTTGTGGTTTTTGTTTGACTTTCTTTTCCCCAGTTTGGGGTAAAGAATTTTAAAATGGGGTGTTCACCAGAACACGTCGGAAGCTATGCGTCGGCAGTGGGTAGTCACTCAACCAACTCTACGAACAGATTGGAGGTACGAGAGGTGACAATAGACCCCGAGAAGCTAGGAAGACACAAGGAGCTGCTCCAGAAGGAAGAGGGAAATTTAAGGCTGACCTCCTCCGAGGAAGTAACTAACAGCACGAGGAAAAGCACAGTTTTCTACAGAACGCTGTCCTTAGCCAGCAGAAAGATAGAAATGGCGGAGGAGGAAGTCATAGAAAAGTGCCTGAAGAGTATAAAGAAGGCAGTGACATTTTACACTTTGCTAACGTTTTCCCCCTGGTATAAAGAGAGAAAATATTGTTGTATTTTTCAAAGGAAAAAAGAAATGGACAAGCCACCTATTAAAATCAAGACCAGCAGTGAACCTGGCACAAGTGAATAGTAAGATATCAGAAGCAGAGAAGGCAGCACAGTTTTAAATAGCATGCCAACAGAAGAGGAGTTTATTCAAGGAAGAAAAGCTAATAATTTTGCAGCAGTAGCTGGTGTTTATAAAAAGACAATAAATTGTGGAAAGTCATTGAGAAAGATCCGCATAAAACCACTCGAGAACTGACAAAAGAACTTCAAGTTCGTCAGAAAACTGCCTGCAACCATTCGAATGCGATGGGAAAATTGAAAACGCTCGACAAATGGGTACCAGACGATTTGAATGAAAATCAGAAAATGCGCAGATATGAAATTTGCGCGTCGCTTCTTCTCCGTAACCAGACCGATCCACTTCTCGACCGTATTGTAACTTGCGATGAAAAGTGGGTTCTGTACAATAATAAAAAACGTTCTTCACAGTGGTCAAACCAAAATGAAGCACCGAAAACCTTCACCAAGTCCGAGCTCTTCGAAAAGAAGGTTATGGTGACTGCTTGTGGGTGTACTGCTGAACTCATCTACAATAACTTCTAAAAACCCGGATAAACTATTACTGCAGAAACATATTGCCATGAAATTGCCAAAGTGAACGAAAAACTGCTACTCCTCCGTCTCAGACTGGTCAACAGAAGAGAGCCAATCATTCTTCATGACAATGCTCTGAAATATATTGTGATGAATTTCATGTTTCCAAACGTTGCTTACATTTTACTCAGTCTGTTATATAAACTAATCAGTAATCAACTAATTGGAGCGAAGACAATGCTACCGTCGAAAAATATGTAGGCATGAGCAACACGCTTTTTAGTGTTTTTAAATTAAATAGATGCTAAATTATTTTTTAAAATTGTTCTTTATTGTGACTTTTAGACATTACATATGTACAAGTGAAAATACATATCTAAAACAAGCCGGTAAAGAATCAAAATCAATTGAAACAATTAATAAATTAATGTTGAGCAATTGTCATCACTTGGTGCTATGTTCTAGTATATCAGTATTTCTACAGATATGAAATAACCACAACCATGACCACTAAAACTACACACTACAGCCTTCAGTTTTCATTCATCTATGCAATACTCACCGATTCAAAATCTTTTTCAATGTTATTGTTATTGTTGAACAATAATTCCCAGTCACTGGTAAAACCAAGTCATAAGGACCACAGTTCATCGGTATAACAATCACCAGGAGGACTAAGTTCCCTAAGGAGATATTCTCCTCCTCCCCTCACAGAATATCGGCCTTGCTACCGTCTATCACGTTGTTTATTGAACATTTTTTTAAAGATTTCGCAATTGTTTCCGTTTTTATTTCATTCCACGAATCAAGTACCCACTGGCATACAGTAGTCCTAGGGAGCAGCACGCATACGGTTGATACGCATGCGTATTATCGGCCGAGATAAACGAATGTTCACTAGATACCATCCATTCATTCCATTTGTTGTGCATAATTTTCTTAAAAGATTTCAGACAAACGTCATTCGTTTTCTTTGCCACATTTTGAGCGGGTTGTGATTGCATGACCAGTATCTGTTTGCTGGCAAGCCATTTGTAATTAGAGAGAAAATTGTTCAGAAAAATAGAGAGGCATAACTGCTAACGTCTGTTGTTTATTTTAATGGTTCTTTAATTGGCATTACGATAAACTATTAGCAAAAGAAGAAAATATTTGTTGTAACTTATCAAAATAGCGATGCTAGTTATCTCGGTTTGAAATTAAGAAATTAAGCCAGTCTGCTTAGTTTTCTTTAATGATTTATTAATTTGATAATGGTTTCAAATTTTGACAAAAGGCCTGCAATTTCAGGGTAAAGTGCAAGTCGATTATATCAACCCCAGTGCTCTACTGCTACTTATCTTATCGACCCTGAAGGGATGAAAGACAAATTCGGCATCAGCGGATTTTAACTCGGATTTTAACGGCCGAAATGCCGCTAAGCATTTTTGCTCGGCGTGCTAACGGTCCTGTCAGCTTAGTGGCCTTAATTCGTAATTTAATAATAACTTTGATATTGCTTCAATTCAACAATAGTTCCTCCTACATTTGGGTTTTACAAGCAAAGACCGCCACATCATGTCATCGAAATTTTTGGTTTTCTCCAAGACTATTCGATGCTGTAAATAATCAATAGAACCTTAAAGATAAACTTGTAAACCAGACCTATGATTACAGGAACGAATTGAAATATTTAACTGAATCATCATAAAATTAACTTCCATTTCAATTCAATGTTGGATTCAGCTTCAATGTTTTATAACCTGAACTGTAAGTGACCCAACGGGTCACGGGCAAAAACACCCTTACTTTTCTTTCCTGAGCGTCTTATTAATACTTTGAATGTACCACGTCCTCGCGTTGTTGTTTTTTTCTTGTCCTTATTTCTCCTTTTTTAATTAATAATAATAATAATATATATATATATATATATATATATATATATATATATATATATATACAAAGTCTGATCAATAAGTACCCGGACTGTTGACATAGTAACGAAGCTAAAGCACGCAGAGCAAAACCTTTTGGTAGAGATTAACCGTCAACTCTGCTTTGCATGCGCTCTAAATTCTAGCTCACTTCTGCAGTTTACAGCAGTGCTTGGAAGGAAGGTGTGTGGCGTATGATCGTCGCATTGACCATGACAGAGAAAGTTGTCATAGCGATACCTGCTCAGAGGCTTACGCAAAGTTGCAGAATGTGTATGGAGAGGAGTGTATGAGCCGCACACAAATGTACAAGTAGTTCAGACGTTTCCAAGGTGGCCAAAAAATGTCGATATTGTCGAACCAGCAACCAGCAGAACTGAGAAAAACATCGTAGACGTGAATGCAGTTTTGAGAGGAAATCGTCGAATCACCATCTGTGAATTATCAGATGATGTGCAGGTTAGTTACAGTTCAGTTCAGTCCATTATCACTGAAGATTAGGGTATGAGATGATTGTCTGCCAACTTTCTGCGAAAACTGCTTTTTGCATTTGTTATAGAAGTTTAATTGAAAGTGGAGTACTTGGAATGTTGCATAAATGATAATTCAAATAAGGGCAGGAGAATCCTTAAAATGAGATTACAGGGACAGCCCTTAGTTAGACCTTATATGCATTCACACGCACATACTTACACAGCCACACACCCATAAAAATTATGGGAGCTATATTTCGTAAGATATTGGATCTGCATATGGAAAGTTTGACTCAAAGGAGCATGTCTGAGAAAGGTTTTTAAAAAAGACCATAAATTGCTGTGTATGAAAGTTTCTTCACTTCCTGTCACCGATGTTTCTCGAGTGAAATGCAAAGGGCAATACCACTTGGCACTAGTGTCGCCACCTGTTTAACTAATTTTTGAGAGGACGCCTGTGTAAAGACGTTCTGCCTACTAGAAATAGCATGTTTCTCTTCCTCAAATCACACTCCACATTTTTAAGTTAAAAAAAAAACTAGACAATGTAATTTTAGACAAGCATATTGGTCGACAGAATGGTCGAGAGTGGAACGTTTAAGCTGAGGTATGAAGGCTCCTGAGGTCAAACAGCACCACTAAACAGTTTAAATAAATAAGAACTGGTACTCTCAACGTGATATGGCTATAAGTTTAATGAACAAGGAAAGCTGTATGTGGTCGCTAGATCTATAAGAAAATGCATTGAAATCTCCCTGAAATCCTGCCTTATCATTTATCATCCATCGAAAGAGACACATTGCTCGAAAAAAGAAAGGGATGATCAAGGCGGAAATACTTTCGATCGTGGTCGGCCGACTCAGATCTGATGTATGACTGCACAGATGGTTCGATCAAACCTTACGTAAGATTGGCAAATAAGTAAAAGTGATCACGTTCAGACTGAATTCACACTCGCTACGTCCGTTGTGATCACCACCATAATCTACAGATATACAGTTAAACCAACAAATGTTTTCCTTTTCAGTCGCTCTACTAGCTAGAAACAGTAGCCAAATTCCCTCATAATAGAGAAAGGACACTCAATTGATTAACATGAAGTCACTTTCCGCCAAACATCAGCCTCCCCCTGACAGAAGGGCTCTCTCCTTTCTCAACTTTTTCTACTGTTCCTATGATGGCTACTCTATAATTAATCTCGTAACCGCCTCCACACAAGCATTCTCGATTTACTTGTCTCTCCACCTCACATCATCCATATAATCTCCCAGCCTCTATGCCTTGCATAGTCTACTATATCCTATACTTCCTCATCAAAATATCGACCCTCTGAAATTTCTCTCCCTCTTTCCAGGAATCACCAATTTACAACAGTTTAAGAGGAACGATAGCAGGATTAGACCAAAATGATAACAATAATAAATTGGATAATATAATCCAAGGAAGACCAACGCTGAAAAATATAAAGATGGAATGCGCATGGGTGGAAACCCTCGAATCATAGGTCTGTTCGCTCATAACAAGAGACAAGCAAACGAAGTAACCTTTACACAGTTATTCACTTTGCTAGAAATAACAACTAGGTTATCGCAAAATCCTACTGTGTTGCGAAAAAGGACACATAAGATAATATAATCCTAGATATGCAAAGAGATGGAATGATCACGGTTGGAACCTCTTTGCTCATACGTATGGTCGATCAAGAATGGCCAGGACTAAACAGTAACATACAAAAATTAGACTGTAACCAGATGACTTGTGGATTGCAACTCCAGTCGACTTCCTGCCTGTTATAGAGCGTCTCAACAACGACTAACCTCAGCCAACGCAACACTAAAAGCAACAACTGCCACTGGTATTTCCACTACGGACGTGACGTTCATAATGAGTAGCAATTATGTTTTTTAGAAGCTTTAGTATTTTGATGATGAAATAAAAACAGATTTCATGGTTTTAGGTTGAGACGTGGCAGTGAACCCTTGACTAAATTTCACAGAAGTAAACCTTTATGCAACCATCTTTAATTATTGATATGATAGTCATTATTTATCTCACGTATGCAATCAAATTAGTTAATAAAATCAAGAAATCCTAGAAAGGTCTAATTAGTAAAATCACATAGAATAACAAAAAGAAGAAAAAGAAGGCAATAAGAGAAATTAGTGAGGATTTAAAGTTAAGTCCGAAAATTCCTTATATACTTGCAGTTGTAAGAAAAAAACAAAAAACGAATGAGAAAAACGAGAATAACAAGCGTCCAATTTAGCTTCATAAGATAAAAATACTAAAAACATTGTAAATCTTCCCGTAATTGAATACAAAATGAAATAGCAGGAATATTTTATCGGTGTTGCTTGTTCAATAAACGTGATTCAAATAGGAAAGATATTATTAACTGTGTTAATATAGAGAGATGGTCAAAGAAATTCACTTAACATTTCCTTGATAAGTGCATATATGCAATAAATAGAGCGAGAGAAGGTACTCGCTACATGAGGTCTGTATGTCGAGAAGAAAAGGGGAAAAAATACATTAAAATTGGTTTTAATAAAACTTTACATATCTTTGGAATTCACTTCCTTCGTTCTAAATAATATATTTAATTCGATATTTTGTTTTTATTTCAGTAATATATATTTAACCAAAACAGAGATGGAACTATTAAGTTCTCTTATTTGTGCAGCTGAGTGCATATGTTGGTAGGAGGATCAGATGAGAAGGTCAGTGAGAGTGACAGGAGAAAGAACATTTTTGTTTCTTTATCGATTTGCTTTTGTTTTTGTAATTTTCTTTTCGGTTTTTTCATAGGCTTTTATCCCCAGACCAAAGATTGAAACACTGGCAATAGAAGACCAAATTAAAGTGAAGGAGATAGATGGATAGATAGATAGATAGATAGATAGATAGATAGATAGATGGATAGATAGATAGATATGCATGTATGTGTGTGTATACATACATATACTTATATGTATGTATGTATGTATGTATACATATACTTACATATATATGTATGCATAGATAGATATATATATATATATATACAGAGAGAAAGAAAGAAAGAAAGATGCATGTATGTATGTGTATATATACATATACTTATATGTATGTATGTATATATACATATACTTACATATATGTATGCATATATATATATATATATATATATATATATATATATATATACAGAGAGAAAGAAAGAAAGAAAGATGCATGTACATATATATATATATATATATATATATATATATATATATATATATATCCAGAGAGGGGGGAGAGGGAGAGACTATAGATAGATAGATAGATAGATAGATAGATAGATAGATAGATAGATAGATAGATAGATAGATAGATAGAGATAAGGGAGAGTTAACATTGAGTAAATATAATTTGTACATATTCAAATGGATTCTGTAAAGTAAATTTTATGCCCAAATTTAAGAGTTCCAAAGGCGATAGTTCTCGCATACTCTTCACTATTGAATAGAACCCATTAGATTATCAATGTATTGTTGTGTATATTCCCATTTACACCACGTCTACAATGATTATCTTATCTTTGTGGCGATTTCCTTCGAAAGTCTTTGGCGTCTTCAACAACTTTAATGGAAGTTTTAATCGATACCTGAAGAGATCACTAACCAATATAATTCTGACAATGTTTCAGATACGTAACTACCCATGCATCTCCATGTATGTATATTTCTTGCATCGCTCTCTCTTTCTCTCCTTCTCTCTCTCCCTCCCTCTCTCTCTCTCTATCTCTCTCTCTCTCTCTCTTTCTCTCTTTCCCTTTCTGTATCTCTTTTTCAGTATATATGTAAGTGTGTGTGTGTGGCTGCGTGTGCGATATGTGTAATTGAGGGCGTTTCCGTTCGTAACAAGGAGGTTATGAATAATCTATAATAGTGTACTCAACATTAAGCAGAGAGTTCGAGGATATATATATATATATATATATATACGACGTGTGTGTGTGTGTGTGTGTGTGTGTGTGTGTGTGTGTGTGTGTGTGTGTGTGTGTGTGGAAAAATCAAGGTAGAAAATGCTAAAATAATTATATAAAAAACATTTCAGTACCGGCTTCGGCCGTTGAGACTTTTTCAACTGTAAGTATGGAAAACAATTAAATTTTGGAAAAAATAAATGAAAAGTTTTTTAAAAGAATATTTGAATAGTATTCAAATACAAGGGGCATTATCCTTGTTTCTGCCTGTCTCTGTCTCTCTTGTTTAATCTTGTGGGTTCGAGGTCGATGTGAATTCTTGGTAGAGAAGAAGAAGAAGAAGAAGAAGAAGAAGAAGAAGAAGAAGAAGAAGAAGAAGAAGAAGAAGAATGCGGAGTGCTATGATAGTAGTAGGGTGTTAAATGGTCAAGTGCCCTGAAAGTGACTTGCTGTGGATGGTAGTAGTGATTGAATTCTTGAGATATCTCTTTTGAAAGTATCGTTTATAATATTTGCGTGGGTGCTATTCTAAACAGCAGTAGTAGTAAAGTAAGAAAGGAGGTGGTTGAGAGGAAGAAGAAGACGAAGAAGAAGAAGGAGAAAGAGAAGAAGAGAAAGTCTAAGAGAATGCGAGATGGTGTGATAGTAGTAGGATGTTAAATGGTGAAGTGACCTAAAAGTGGCTCGTTGTGGATTATAGCAGTGATTGGGACTGTTTATAATGAATTCTTGGGTATCTCTTTTGAATGTATCATTTTTAATATTTTAATAAGGTCGTGGTGGATATGTCATTTGTTGTAGATGCGTTCAAAAGGGGTCTGTATTTTGTAATAATGAGAGTCACTTTACTAATTCGTTGGCTACAGTTTGTAGTCTCCTAACACAAGCCCGAATCTGCTCAACAACAACACAGAAGCCGTCAGTAAAAAAATGCGGAAGACCCAACTGTGGGATATGCGTCAATTTAATTGAGGGATCAGAGTTCTCATTCAAACAGGGATAAATTTTCACAGTGAAAAGCAGCTTCACATGTGCTTCGGAGAACCTGATATACACATTCACTTGCTCTGGGTGTCAAGAGAAATACATAGGCCAAACAAAGAACGGTCTACGTCAAAGGATGGGTCTGCACAGATCCAAGATCAAAATTCAAAAAAACAGAAAAATAGCATTCAGCCAACACATTGACATTTACGCCAATAACAAAAATCCAGGCTTCAGAATTTTTCCCCCTCTGTCAATTCAGGGACGATACAACTTGTATCCAACGAATTAGTAAAGAGACTCTCATTATTACAAAATACAGACCCCTTTTGTAATAATGTATTTTGTAATAATGAGAGTCACTTTACTAATTCGTTGGCTACAGTTTGTAGTCTCCTAACACAAGCCCGAATCTGCTCAACAACAACACAGAAGCCGTCAGTAAAAAAATGCGGAAGACCCAACTGTGGGATATGCGTCAATTTAATTGAGGGATCAGAGTTCTCATTCAAACAGGGATAAATTTTCACAGTGAAATATATATATATATATATATATATATATATATATATATATATATATATATATATATATATATATATATATACAATTAAACCTTGGGAGAGGCATTATGCCGGTAATATATATATATATATAAACATAATTAAGGGATCAGCAAATAGTTGCTTCACCACATACCGAAGTTCAGAAATAGCAGCTAAAAAGCTGAGACTCCAACAGATAGCATTACTTCTTTGTGAGTTACAAGTAATGCTATCTGTTGGAGTCTCAGCTTTTTAGCTGCTATTTCTGAACTTCGGTATGTGGTGAAGCAACTATTTGCTGATCCCTTAATTATGTTTATAAATGTATAAGAACTTTTAAATAAGTTCTCCACCGATAATGGTGTTTACATACCGAAGGGCTTGGTAAAATTATTAATTGTTAATTTATTAATAAATTAATAAATTGATAAACCTTTACCCTATTAATTGTAATATATATATATATATATATATATATATATATATATATATATATATATATATATATATATATATATATATATATATATATATATATACAGAGAGAGAGAGAGAGAGAGAGAGAGAGAGAGACAGAGAGAGAGAGAGAGAGAGATGTATATATATATAAACATATGCATACGCACATGCACTCACAAACACACACACACACATATATTTTAATAAGTCTTTGACTCAGCTGCATGCAACTCGGGTTCGTAGGCTCATAGAACGAACTTAATTTACATGTTATTTGGAGATAGAGTAAGAGGATTTGAGACAAATTCAAGATTGTTTCTAGATGTGGGGCCTCCATTGATTAACTTAGTTTAATGGTGTGGAACATGTGACCAGAATTGGCTAATAGAGGCCTAAGATCTAGAAACCATCTTCTATTTCTTTCATGTCTTGTTACTCTATTTCCAGATGCTTGATGAGTTAAGTTCTACGAGCCTTCGAAAGTTCCACGGAGCTAAGTCAAAGCATTATTAAATAATATATGCAACTCCTACCAAAATAAGTTGAATGCCACCTTCTTTCGTTTGTCCACTCACTCATGTATGAGTGTATGTATGTGTACACTTATATATTTACGTACATACATACATAATTCTTTATAGAACAGCCTTGTTATAGCTACTTTGCTCGTTATATGTATATGTTTATATATATATATATATATATATATATATATATATATATAACAGACTTACTATAGAGATTGGGAAAACACTTCAATTATCTGTCAATCATTAGCGCAATAAAAAGACAGGTGATATTGTGAGTGTTTTAAATATAAAAGCAATAAGACTGCAATTAACTCAAATTTTGGAAAAATGAAAAACATCGCAGCTGATAGTTAATTTTGTCTTTAAAGCCCACTCATGAGAGTAACGGACGAATTTGTTCTTGTTAGATTTTATCAGTGAAATAATACGAAGAAATGATTAGATGATTAGTATATACAGAAATAGGAGATAGTAGTGGCGTTAATTATGAAGACCAACTATAATTGACACATAATGAGGAAAATCTTTCAGAGGAGTGGGCTGCACTGTGTACGCTAGGTACTGCTAATGTAAACGTAATAGGTTGGTTAGAAAATAATATATCCGATTAACTGAGATTATCTTTTTACTTAGAGCTAAAACTCCTATATCAAATATTCCACTCCTGAGAAGTTATCTCTTTTGCTTCTTAACTATTGACTCTATTTATCTATTTATTTATTTTATTTGCTGAGTCTGGAGACAGAGGTAGAGCCCATAGTTAGTGCATGGCTCCCGACATCGGTGAGATTGATGTCGTTAATTTTCCGTTTGCTGCAGGTCTTACTTTGCTTACTCGCTAGTAGTTGTCCGTCAATTTTGACGACGTCGTTGTCCTCTAGGAGTCTTATCCTATATTTTGTAAGTTGATAGATGTAAAGCAATCCGATCCTGGAATGGCATGTCCTTGAGCACAGATGACAAAGGAAGCTGCCCATTATGTTGTTGGTGAGTCTGATATGAAGTTGACGTCTCTTTTCCTGAAGCTTCTCACGTTGGATTAGTTCAAAGTATGCAGCTCCTTCGCCGCAGAGGGAGCGCTAGGTTTGCCAGTTCCGGGCGAGATGTACAAGTCGTGCCGCTTGACTGTTGTAGGAATTGAGGACAAGCTTAAGATGGTCAGTAAACCCTTTCTTGGGTCCCCCATGCAGGTGAACACCGGTTGATAGCTCTCCGAAGAAGACCATTTTCGGGAGACGATTATCAGGCATCTTGGCAGACCCATCTTAGAAGAAGCCGTTAGATGATGGCTTCAACGCTGGAGATTCCAGCTTTGCAGCAGAATTTCTATGCGGGGGACCTTATCTTTCCAAGTAATGCGTAAAATTCGTTGGAGACAACAGATGTGAAATTACTCTAGCTTCCTCACATGATGGCGGTATACGGTCCAGCATTCGCATCCATACAATAATGTTGAGACGACAAGAGCGCGATAGACAGCAATCATAGTGGCAAGCTTCAGATTTCTGTTTTTAAAACACTCGTTCTCAGAGGCGTCCAAAGGAAGAAGAGGCGAGGTTGATCCGTCGTAGGATGTCATCGTTGACATGTTCATTTTATATGACACTGCCTAGGTAGATAAAAGAGTGAACGTTCGACAGAGGGGTGTCATATATCATTGTGTTGCTGGGTGCTTTTAATTCAAAGACGTCTGCATGATCTCGGGTTTTTTTAAGTTGATGTCAAGACCTAGACAAGCATAGATCTCGTGCATGGCGCTTAGGGATCGCTGGAGTGAGGCTGTTTCGTGAGCGGCGTCATCTGCATATTGGAGTTCAAAATTCTGCGATGTTGGTAACAAAGTTTTTGATTTGAGCCGGCGGGTGTTGGAAATACTGCCATCAAAGTGGTAACGGATATTATACCATCGTCGGAACCTACTTGGACCCGGGAGAGGAAAGTCACAGCAACTATTTAGATGTTGAACAAAACAGGGGAGAGGATGCAGCCATATTTGACTCTCGATTTAACACTGAATTGTTTTGAAGATGCTCCACCGAGAGAGACTGTGGCTAGCATTCTGTCGTGGAATTTGCGGATGATAGTTAAAGCGGTTAGAGGACAGCCGAACTTTGTAAGAAGTTTCCATAAGATTTCGCGATTAACGATGTCAAAAGCCTTCGTCAAATCGATGAAACCAAAATTCATTTCTTTTTGTTGTTCTCTGTATTTTTCGATAAATAAACGTGCAACAAATATACCAATTGTGCTTCCTTCGGGTCTGAAACCACATTGAGATTCAGGGATGCGCTCCGACACGAAGATGAGACGATGACGGAGAATAATGTGAATAAGAATTTTTCCAGCCACATCCAGAAGAGAGATGCTTCTGATGTTACCGCAGTCAGATCAGTCGCCTTTTCTTTTGTCAATGCAAATTCCGCTGAGGAATATTTTGTTTTTCCAGCAGAAAACTAGAAAAGAGTCAAGATATGACTCAAGTTGCGGTCCACCCTCTTTCTAAGCTTCCCCAGGGACACCGTCTTCGTCAGGGGACTTCTTATTCTTTAGGGAGTGCAGGGCCTTTGAGACTTCGTCTTGACTGGGTTTAGCATCTATTTCTTCGATCATTGGAAGTATTGGAAGCTCATCTAAAATCACCGTATCATTTAGGTTGACTCTGTTCAGGAGATCTTGGAAGTGTTCTGCCCATCGTTCAAGGATTTTATCTTATTCTTTAATTAGAGTAGTGCCGCTAGCGTTACGGACATGTGCAATCAAGGCAGCGCAAAGGCCCAAAGAATGTCTTTGACCGAGTCGTAGAATTCATAAATTTTATTTTCGTCAGCGAAACGTTGGATTTCTTCGGATTTGCGCCACCAATAGTCAATCTGTGCTTCACGAAGTCTTCTCTGGACCTCAGCCCTAATGTTATGCCAGTTTTGGGCCAAGGTACGGGAACGAGGATTTGCGAGGCGGGCGTTATGAACACGGTTTTTTTGTCTGCAAAAGAGGATGGATGATGTCTGCAGATTCATTAAATCAATCAGGGTTCTTCCTGTGGGTTTTTCCAAGAGTGGATTCAGTAGTTTGTCGAATGGTGGAGATCGCAGAGTCCCAGAGTGAATTGAGTTCATTCTGTTCGACCTCGATTTGTTCAAGATCATTCTCGATGTTATTTTCTATATTGAGGTGGAGTTCTTGTAGAACTGGAAGAGCTGGAAGAGCTGGAAGAGCTAGGCAAGCAGTAGCGAGGTTTTCTTGGAGCTCAGTTTGTTTCGTTGTGCTGAAAAGACAGGCCACATTGAGTTTGGGAAACGCTTTTTCTGACCGGAGGGCGGATCTGAAGACACATACGTGCGCGGATCATGTGGTGATCGGTCCATCAATCTGCATTGCGAATGAATTTGTTATGGAGAACATCTTTCTGATCATGTTGACGAACGATCACGTAATCGAGATGCCACATCTTGGGGCGAGGGTGTTTCCAAGAAAACTTGTGTTTCTAGGGTTGTTGAAATGGTGTTCATAATTTCATGATTGTGGTCAGCACACGGGCGCAAAAGGCAAAGACCATTGGTATTTATTTTGCCTGTCCCATGAGAACCCAGAACTTTGGGCCAGATGTTTACATTGGAACCGACTTTAGCATTGAAGTCACCAAGAAGAATTATTTTGTTTATGCGAGATATCCTTCTCAAAGCCGAGTTAAGAGACTCATAGAAAGCGTCTTTTGTTTCTTCATTAGCATCTAATGTCGGGGCATAGACACTGAGGATAGTGGCGTGTACTTTGTTACAGAGAGGAATTCGGAAAGTCATCAGCTGTTCACTTATACCAGTTGGAATCGAAGAGAGGTTCTTCAGTAATGACGAACGGACGGCAAATCCTACACCATGAATTCTATTTTTGCCTAGAGGAAGGCCTTTCCAAAAGTACGTGTATCCCTCATCAACCTCAGTGAGAGAGCCTTCATCAGAGAATATTGTTTCGTTGAGTGCGGCAATATCCCCATTGTATTGTTTGAGCTCAGAGGCGATGAACGCGGTTCTACGGTGGGGTCGATCGTAGTCATCACGGTCTATCAAGACTCTTCTGTTTCAGGTAGCAAAAATGAAATGTCTTGAAGATTTTCTTTTTTATCTTCGACCGCCCGCAGTGTGGGATGGCCTGCCAGGTGCGGTTTCTTCGCCAGGAAAAAAAAGGTCTGGCGTCTTTTAGGCCACATTTGCTAGGCCCCTTCCTCAGCTGAGGCAAGCGGTGCGTGTCCTAAAAAGTTCCACCTAGTCACGCAAGAAGGACATGAATCGGTGCGCAGTCCCAGGGTCACATTAAGATGGCCGTCTTGCCTGTGCTGCCTACGTGCAGGATTCAGACTAAGGGCTTCCAGCATTTTCCCTGTCATCTGTTGCTCATCGCCGTAGAACTTAACAGGGGAAAAACTGGGATAAGAGGTACGAGGACAAAGCTTGCACAGCGGAGTTTATTAGGGTGGTAATGGGAGCGTACAGTTCCATTCGCACGCACTTCTCTGTTGTTCAGCAGGGTGGCAAGGAAAAGCTCATTGACGACCGAAAGCTGTCCAGGTCTGTGAGGATCTGCCAGGTTGCCTACTCGCCAAGCAACGTTTTAGGTTGAAGTTTCCGTATCCCAAAAGGATTGCCTGTCAAGGCTAACGAGCTCCATCTGCCCGCAACGAGGGCTATATCTGAATGTTCTTCCACCAACTCACCGAAGAGATCTCTATGTCCTCATTTTCCAATTGTTTATATATATATATATAAATTAAAATATAAAAAAGGAATATAAAATATAAATATAAAAGAAGTTTAAGAATATACAATATACATACATTCTACGCGCACGCACAAACACACACACGCACACTCACATACACATGCGCGCGCACGCATACATACACATTGTTGAATGGCCGTTGACTACTCATTAGTTCCTCCACCAACAATCACCCTCCTCACAAACCAGTTACCAGTAGAGTTCAAGAGCGACCCGACACAAGAGCAACCCGACAAAAGAGCGACCTGACATAAGAGCGACCTGACATAAGCGCGACCTGACATAAGAGCGACCTGTTGCAGGTCAATACCTGCAGGAAAGACATTAAATTCCAGAAGGCCGATGTTGTTTTGTGATTAGTGTTAGAAAAACTGGGGCGTTGGGCGCACCGAGAGTGTTGAGAGGTAAAGAGACGAGTGAATTTGAGACGTTTGAGTGGTAGAGGTTCGAGACCAGTGCACCGAGTAACAGAGGACATTATGACAGTGATGGAAAAGACAGAGGAAACACTACGCTGGAGTATATATATCCTTCTAATTAGTCGAGTGGCCCTTCTCTGGATACGGTCCAGGATCTCTGTGTGTATAGCAGCAGCACCATACAAGATATGATAGCAGTCTCCCTTGTGGGCCTCATTTGAGCCTTGTAACGTATGAGTTGATATTGGAAGCTGAAATATTTTCTATCCTCGAAGCCAAACTTTGCGATACTAAGGATGTATACTCATCAAAAAACATCCGCAGTGATAGTGGAGCTCCGCATATTTGAAGCATCTGTGGCGGCTCTAGTTGAGTGTCGTTAATATTGTCAGGGAGCGAGGTGCGGTTGCGCTTCCTTGATATGAGCAGCCTTTCAGTGTTTTTGTTGTGAGGGGAATGTTGTGAGGGGAATGTTGTGAGACGACCGACATGGCTTCCCAGGAATACGTTTTCAAGGTTTCGGTTAAAAGAATCAATATACGTTTGGTATGCGTGTGGATGATGCACACTTAGATAAAATTAGAGAAAAATGAAAGGCCATTTCGTCTGTATATGTGTGAATGTTATTATATGAGGTGGTGAGCAAAGGAAGTAATTCATTGATGTTTAGAAGCAACAGTGGGGACAGAACAGAATCCTGGACACCACTAGAGTTGATTGAAAATGGGAGAGAAAGGACACCATCAAAACATGGTGCAATGCTGCAATCTGATAGAAAGTTACCGATCCAAGAGATGAGAGGTTGTAGGTTTGAGGTTTTGAGAAGAGCTTTGTATGCCAGACTCAATCGAAGGTTTTGCTGATGTCAAGAGCAAAAGCATTGTTTTCGCCGAGAGCTCACTGATGCGTAACATAAGATAGTAGATCTCTAGTGGGAATGGCTTTATTGAAATTGTATTGGTGGTCATTGAGGAGCAAGAGAGATTCCTGGTGATGGAGAACGTCATTGTTAACGGCTGTGTTCATTACCTTGAAGATGTTAGAGAGCAATAGAGCGATAGTTCCCCGGATCAGAATGGGACACGTTGATGTTAGGATGCTCCCTTAAAGAGTGAGAGATTAAAATGCTTGGAAAATGTAGAGGAAAATTCTAAGGTGCATTGTTTAAATGTAATGGAAGGGTCATAATCAGGGGCCGGTAACTTATATATACAAGTGGGGTTGTTTCTGCACTTAGAGAGTATGTAAACGAGCTAGATCTATTAAGATGGAAGAGGTGCATAGGGAGGGATTGAATGTAAAGCGATCAGCGAAGGTGTAGTCTTTTTCCATGGGGATACTGCTTATAGAACCATCATTGTTTAAAAGAGGAGGGGAAAATGACTTTGCAAACGGGGTGCCCTTTTGGCAAGGGGCCGAAATGATCGGCTGCAATTTGTGGATCGAGGAAATTTGAGGGCTGTGTAATGCACAAAGATACCCTTTACTTACCGGATGGTGATGTTACAGGAGTTGTACTGCTGAGTGAACCCTGCCCCAACCCTATTCACAATGCATTTCTGCTTCCTCTGCTTCTTCGCTTGTTTCGTCCTTGGTCACCCTCTGCTGCAAGTCATTTCTCTCGTTTCTTTCGCCGTTGCTTTTCTCTTTAAAAGGAAAAGTGTATATTGTTGATGTCATAAGAATTTAGAGACTTCGAGGTTGATAAGAATAAAAAGAATTAATAGGATTCTTTTGGTCCAGTTGTAGAACGTCTGTCATGCTTACACGTTTGGATTCGGTCCTACAGACAGTTATCAATTATTTCCATCCAAGGGGTTTTTAACCCAATATTTACACACTACCATTTATAGATTTATCTCCTTCGAGTTTTACCGTTCCAAAGAAGAATTATTTCAGATTCTTTCGGAGTTTCTAAATCCTTATGACGTCAACAATATATATATATATATATATATATATATATATATATATATATATATATATATATATCTTTTTCTCTCTCTTTTTCTATCCAGAATGCAGGACAAGGTGACATATCCCAATTCCACGTCTCTTTAACTGCATAGCCATTTACCCGAGTAATTACAGGTATTCATTGCATTAGCTAAATGTTATATAAAATGCAAATTGACTGCTCTTTTCTTTGAATTTACATCCTATTACATCATACCATACTGTTATACCATCATGCTACCGAGTCCCCATTTATCAACTAGAAATAGCATTCTACTCTCTTACTCAAATGAAAGTGTTGTCATAGATGTACGAAGAGACAGGATGGTCACAGGTAGAATGGCTTTCATTATAGATCTGCGTGAGCAGGACGAGACTAAAACTAAACAGAAACAACAGTAACAACCACCGGCTTCTAAGCTTAAAAAAATTATTATTTTTGGTTAGATACAATACTGTCTTTACTTATTCTTTAAAAAAATGACATTTTTAATCTCAATATATATCTTGTGTCTACTCTGGAAATTTTGAAAAGTTAATTCTTTCAATGACTTTTGAATAAAATGAATGAGAATCCATGAAGCATCTGGTACATTATAGCAACTGTTTTCTCAACTTTTACTGTTATAGACTCAGCTGAATTCTTTCTTATATTGGTGCAGAGCAATAAATGTTTAACAGTATATCGGCTTTAATGTATATTCTTCTTCCTACGCTATCGTGTCGACGAACGACTCCTAGAGATTTCTTTGGTTAAACATTTACTTCTCATGCAATTATCATTGCAAGCAACAAAGGTGGGTTTTTTTTTTATTTCCTTGTATTGAGTATTTTTATAAGATGCCACCTTGTCAACTAAATACAAGCAAATTCGCTACAACTGCCTAGGCACTCAAAATTTGAAGTGTTGAAACAAATACCGAAACGCATTTTGTTCAACACTCTAGTAATTCAATCGATCTACAATTATAGACTGATACTTTACTTTATCGACCTTGGAATAATGAAAACCTAAGTTGACATCGGCCGGATCTGAAAACAAATCCTGAAAAGCCGAAACAAATACGCCGATGCTTTTGTCTGATGCTCTAGAGATTCTGATAATTCACAAGCATAGCTATAATCAAAATCACTCAATTCATTATCCTCCCATCTTTTTTTTTTATTATTCATACTGTATGCCTAACTGCCTTCTCCAATGTGTACTTCCCCGTATGAGAAGGCGGAGTGTTCTTTTAGGAAGATTTCGCTTCGCTCGTAAGACGCTGATATGAGTAAATTAAATATACACTGATCCTCAGTGCATGTCAAAGATCAGTTTCGTCGGAATTTGAACCAACGATCCATTTCTACAACGCTTGACTGCTCAGGTATATCATGTCCGAAAATATAAGCAAGGCTCTTTGATTAAGGACACTTTGCAACCACATGGCTTGTGCCTCTATCCCATACTCTTGCATTAAACAATGTTCTGAGAATGAAATTTGGAAAACAGAAAATGTAAGGAAGCCTGTTGTATATGTATGTTATATAAGCACATATGTATGTATATGTATATATGTATGTTCCCTTCAGTTTTTAATTATTTACATTCTTCCTCTGAGGAAGGAGTTGGTTTCTAGCATAAGTACAAAGCTCCATTGTTGGAATGTAGATAATGAAAACAGTGTCACATTTTAAACTTGAGAAAAGTCTTGCATATTTTTACTGTTTCACTTATAGACTGAATTTGTAATGTGCGAGTCAGTTGGCTGATTTCTTTTTCTGAAAATCCAAGCTTATCCAGACTATCGGTTAGATTTTTACTCACAAAACAAAGAGCGCCAATTATTATTGGTATAGATGTGAATTTTTTAATCTGGATATAGAAGCTGGGGGTTTTAAAACAGTTATCCTCTCACTTTTTGATTTTCATCTAAGGTTATGTGACTTTTGCCATGAAAGATGTGTACATAGGTAAATCAGCCGATAAATCATTACATTCGAACAAAAGTACTTTCTATTATTTGCTCCATCGAAGCTGTACAGAGACTTCCTTCCCTCTATCGACATCGGAAATGCGATACTCCAGTGTTTGACCCATCAAGCAACTTATTGTTCATAAAATAAATGGTATTTTCTTTTTTAATCTTAAAATATAATGACTTAAGAAAAGTTAAATAGAGCAACTGAAATTAAACGACCATACAGCCAAACCCAGTTGATAGGTTTTCTAAAAATATATCAATTTATGTCGTTGTTTTATTAATAGACTCTTGGTTCTGTTGTTTGCCTTACTATATGTCGATTTGTCTTGAGAATTCCATAGAAAATATAATTCGTCATTCATGTGATTATGAAAAAGCTGAATTAGATCTTATGCCTATTCTTGCCAAATTTCCTTATGAAAAATACTAGAAAAAGAAAGATACGTTGTTGAAATTTACGATAATTGGACTATAAAAACGCGAAGGGAAAGAAAATATAAACTAAAAATTACTATTGCAGTCAGTCTTCTTATGACGTCAAAGACTTTCTCGTCACGTTGACTTTGGCAACAACTTAACCTGAACAGTTATACGTTTTTTTTAAAGTTTACATCATAAAAGATGATATTGAACTGTTTGGTTATAAGACATATGTAGAAAATCAACGATTTGGTGGTAAATAAAATTAAAATCAATGAACAGTTATTCAGAAGAATATCGTTTATATACACACACGCACGCATACACACACGCATGCACACACACATACATACATACACACATACACACACGCGTGCACATAAACACACATGTGTACATATATAATAAGTATGCAAGTGCAAATATGTATGGGAATATATTATATCCGCATATAATTTATGCCAATATTAATAGCACTGAATATCTACATATGTATTTTATATTAAAATTTTAGATAAAAAATAATGTACATTTAACGAAATTATATGTGCGCATGTTTTCATATATGTGTGTGTGTGTGTGTGTGTGTGTGTGTGTGTGTGTGTGTGTGTGTGTGTGTGTACAGAAATATATATATAGAGAGAGAGAGAGGGAGGAGACGTGTATATATATATATATATATATATATATATATATATATATATATATACGTGTATATTATATATATATGTATGTATACATATATATAATATAATATATGTACACACACACATATACACATCCATAGACACAAACACACACACACACACACAAAAACACACACACATTGTGTAGTGTGGATACAGACACGCTAACAACCGATCGGATCTGCAAGGCTTATTTATTTATTTGTTTATTTATGTTTATCAGGCATCGATCTGTTGGCTAGAATCGCAATGGCGGTGAGCCATAGAAGCGGGAGTATATATTTACCTCTATTGTTTCGATTTCTCAAGCCGATATCTACCTATACGCCTTTAATTCGACGAAAGAATTTCTACACAAAAGAGTAGTTTACTCGCTGGCTGATCTCCAACATACTGTCACATTAATCTTCTCTGTCAGCTTAAAACAGAATCAGAGGAAAAATAACTAGAATAACAAAAACTGTTGCAAAGAAAGACATCGTCATCCACTGAGCAAACGAGTGAGGGGGAGTAAAGAAAGATAGATATATACAGAGAGAGGGGGGCAGAGACGGAAATATTGTGCGAGTGAGTGAGAAAAATTGGATGAGGCAGACGATAATTTATGGAAGTCAATAACTGCCTGAGATTGACAGAATATTTATTTTGCAATTGTCGTCAATGCAATGAAAAAAAATATGAAATATGTTAAATCATTAAACGATCGATCACGTCTCGAACGTTCTCTACGGGTCTTTGTCTGTCTCTACCTGTGTATGTGGGTATGTATACATGGGTGGCTTTGTGCCTCTGTATGTATACGTGCCAGTACGTTCCCTTTATATAGTTTTGCATATGTATCCGAGGTTGTTTGTAAATCTGTGTGTGTATGTGGGTGTATGTATTTATGTAATCATTACTATGTGTGTGTATGTATATATGTAAGTATGTGTGAGTATGTGTGCAGACGAGTGTGACTATGTGTAGTTTTATCCGTGTTTATGTCTCTATATTTGTATGTGCATGTTTTGTATATGGGTGTGTGCACGAGAGTGTTATTTGTGTTTATATGTATTTCTGCCTCTATAGCTGTGTGAGTGCGTGTGCAGTTGTATGTATGTGTGTATTTCTATATGTATGAGAGTGTGTGTGTGTGTGTGTGTGTGTGTGTGTGTGTGTGTATGCAGGTATCCGAGTATGAGTGTAGATATAATTTTGTTATGCATATGTTGTGTGTTTATAAACATATACCTAACCACAGCTGTATTGGTAATGATATTTAATACATGATACGATTATGATAACATCGACAGCAGCCAAGAAAAAACAACCCTGGTTAGTTTATTTTCATATATTATAGTAGCAACTAGGTCAAAGATTGCAGTTTGTGTGAGATTTGCTTAACCATTTCAGCTGATTAACAAAATAGCAAGCTTGATCGTGTGATTAAGAAGGTCGCTTCGCACAAATCATAATTCCGTGTTCTGTGTACCAATAGCCTTAGGTAAGCCACTAGCTTCTGCGTGGGATTTGGGAGACGGAAATCCGTCGTGTACGCGCGCGCGCGCATGTGTGTGTGCGCATGTGAGTGTGTAGAGAGAAAGGGAAGGAGGGAGAGAGAGTCACGGCATGGCGTTTGCAACAATTCCTCCTTTACGAACAAATTGAAAGGAAGACAATACTTGCAATGGATGAAATTTGCAGTCTATATTAGCTGAATCCACTTCACGTCATCATATCCAGAGGCAATCCTCAGACTTAACGTTGAGTGCCAGTGTGTTCGAATGCCATATATATGTGCGTGAGTGTATATGTGGTGTACATGTGTGTGTGTGTGTGTATGTGTGCATGCTGTGTATGCGCATTCGCATGCGTGTATATAAATATATATACATACATATTTATATATATTCATCTATATATATACATGTAGAGATATATTTATATCTATATACATATACACATATACATGAAATATATATGTATATATACATATATATGTATATAAATACATGTATATATATACATATATATGTATATATATATGTATAAATACATATATGCATATATGTATATATATATATGTATATATACACATATGTATATGTATACATATATATATATATATATATATATATATATATATATATATATATTCAAAAAAACAATAACAAAAAAACAACAAAGTGAGGACGTGATACGGATAGTGTTATTGGACGCTCAGGAAAGGAAAGAGAGAGTATATGACGTTTCGGGCGTGGCCCTTCGTCGAAAGATGGAAAGTTCGGAGAATGGAAGAACGGAGAAAGAGGAAAATGGTACCGATACCCACCGTGTGTGTATTTATATCTAAATATATATATGTATGTATTTATATTTTTATATATATATATATATATATATATATATATATATATATATATATATATATATATATATATATATATATATATATATATATGTATGTATATATATATATTTAGGGCAGGGAATTGCCAATTAGTTAATAAAATTAATAATTAACAATTTTGCCAAGTAGTTCAGTATGCAAAAAAACCTTTATCGGATAAAGGTTTTTTTGCATACTGAACTACTTGGCAAAATTGTTAATTAATAATTTTATTAACTAATTGGCAATTCCCTGCCCTAAATCTGTATTTATATTGATGATTTTCTATTGGATGGTTAAACTGCAGCCTCTTTCTGCGGGATTATTTGCGGCGCACATGGGGTAAATTCTTGAGGGGAAATGCGGAACTCACTGGTCGATAAATTTGTGAATGCATTTTTCTTATGTGATTTTCATGTCGCATGGTCAAATACACACGAGTATAGGTGCATTTTCAGATTTATTGAGTACATCATGCTGAAGAGTGGAAAAGAATGAATTTTATATTCTTAATCACGAAACGTCGTACATGATTAACTAAAGGCAAGTTTGTTTTTATTTTCTCTTCTGTTTTTGTTCTATGTGTGCCGTAGATATCGCCATCCGTTAGAGAAAAAATTGTAGTTTAGAATTAGTAGTTCCTTGACTGCTATTTCTAAATTTCCAGTATGTTGGTGAAGCAATCTCATGCTGATCCCTATATATTTATAATGTATATATATATATATGTATTTATATATATATGTGTGTTAATATATAAATACATACACACATACATAGAAGAGTTTGAGAGACATACTTAATACTGATGGTAGAGTTATGCATGTCTTTATATAGTTCTTTGGATCATCAGTTTCATCGTTAATAGCTATATACGAATCTTTAACAGAGATGCGCAGTTTTTGTTTCATTACATAACTTCAATAAGGCTAATGAGAGTAGTGTTCAAGCTGAGCAGCCATATTGAATTTGTCTGATAGCCAGAAGTCAGTTCATGTTGTCTCTGATAGCTATACATATACACCTTGTAGACTTAAATAACAACTGTACGGTAATTCTTCGAACTGTGTAAAAATACACAAAAATACATAGGAGTTGATGATATCATCCTCATCACTATCACTGTATTCATTTATATAATGACCAAACCAAGTTCCCTCTCATCACACCATCTTCATTCATTCTCACCACCTTCGCTCAATTGTTAATCAACATTTCTATCATTCTCGTGTGTATGCGTGCGTGTGTCTGTGTGTGTGTTCGTGTCTGTGTGTGTGTTCGTGTGTGTGTGTGTGTGTGTGTGTGTGTGTGTGTGTGTGTGTGTGTGTGTGTCCATCTATGTATAAATGTGCGTATCTTTAGCTTTTTCTTCTTTTACTTCTTTCAGTCATTGAACTGCGGCCATACTGAGGCACCACCTTGAAAGGTTTAAATCAATAAATCAACCCCAGTACTTACTTTTCTTTCTGAATCTAGTATTTATTGTAACAATTTCTTTTGCCAAACTGCCAATTTACAGGGGCGTAAACAAACCAATACTGGTTGCCAGACGGCGGAGGTGAATTAACACAGACGCGCGCGCGCATGTACATGGCCGGGTTAAGACCCATACTGGCCCTAAGAACTTAAAAGATTTTGGTGCCCCCATGCGGTGGGTAAATTGTCGCCATTTCATATTTTTAATTTCGCGCATTATTTGTTTTTGATTTTGTCGACTACACAGTATAGTAGGGTCACTTGGGCATCGTTTGTGAGAACAGCACCATGAAGTAATTCACTCTACCAGAAATTTGGAAACAACATGCTGTACTGCTTTGCATTCGCGCAAGAAGCTCCAATACGAACATTTCAAAGTGTTTGTTTGTCGATCTCAGGACAGTGCATATACCGAGTATGATAAAAATC